>NW_026059591.1:0-47139 GCF_023721935.1 Panthera uncia | reverse complement strand
CCACCGATGCGATCGCTGCAAATATTGCTTAAGTGAACTCGCTTCCCACCGATGCGATCGCTGCAAATATTACTTCTCCGTTTCTCATTTCTGTTTGGGGAATATACAAACAAAAGAATACGGTCTTGTTCCCAAGCTTTCACGTGTTAATTTTTGAAAAGCTGGTTTTCAGGTTCTTAGAATGTAGAAGGTAACTTACCAGCCTCCCTCTTTACCTCTGTTCTCTTAGTCCTCGAGCTCAACGGTGCCAACACAACCAACCAGGAGAGCAGTGAATATAACGCACCTGCTTCACCCAGGAGCGCCCAGGGCCTTGAACGTTGTAGGAACTTAATGGTACTAAGTTTTTGTTAAGAACTGTTTGTTTTTATCTTGTTTTTTAATGTTTTTAATGTTTATTTTTGAGAGAGAGAGAGAGACAGAGTGGGACCAGGAGAGGGTCAGAAAGAGAGTGAGATGCAGAATCTGTAGCTGGATCCAGGCTCGCAGCCGTCAACACAGAGCATGATGTGGGGCTTGAACTCACAAACCACGAGATCATGACCTGAGCCCGAGTCAGACGCTTAACCGACTGAGCCACCCAGGTGCCCCAAGAATTGTGTTTTTTTTTTTTAATTTTTATTTATTTATTTTGAGTGTGAGAGAGAGAGAAAGAGAGCAAGAGCAGGGGAGGGGCAGAGAGAGGGGGAGATAGAATCCCAAGCAGGCTCCACGTTTGTAAGCACAGAGCCCGACACGGGGCTCGATCTCATGAACTGTGAGATCATGCATGACCTGAGCCAAAATCAAGCTGAGCGCTTAACCGACTGAGCCACCCAGGTGCCCCAAGAATTATTTTTAACGAAGTCGTTATTCCATATTGAATAATCTTAGAATCATGTGGACCCACAGTTGGTGTCACTACCCTTCTCCTTGTCTCTGTTTCCTCCTGTCTTCAGCTATAAAAGCCTTTCAAGCCAGAATCACTAGAGTCGTTTCACAGTCTAAAATGAGCACTATAGGCCTTGCTCTCCCACAGTCCAGACAGAGATAGACACGGAAGCCTCCTGCTTCAGTTGTTCGTTGTACCATATTGAGAAAACCACACAAGTGAAATCTTGATTTCAACGATTGTTCCGATTTGTATACAATGCTTTTAACAAGCCTTGCTGATATTTTACAAGTAGAGAGTGGACTAAAGCTTTTTAAATGGCGTAAATTCCCTCTAGCTTTAGAGTTAGGTGGGGTTTTTTTATGTTTATTTTTGAGAGAGAGAGAGAGCACGCGCACGTGCGCGAGCACGAGCACAAACAAGGGGGAGGGGCAGAGAGAGGAGGACAGAGGATCCGAGTTGGGCTCTGAGCTGACAGCACAGATAATCAAGCCTATACGTGGTAACTGGTTAGCACGGGATGATGACAACCATGGGAGACAGTTTAAGGACATGTATTTGACGCTGATATTAAATAAAGGGGGAAATGTTTCAGACGTGTGGCAGGCACAGGTCTGATCTTTCACGGTATAAACACAAGGCTATTTAGTGTAGTGTGTCCAACCTACCCTTAAACTTCCCAGGGGACCCCTCTGAGCTGTTACATCATTCTTTATATTTTTGGTTGGAATAATAGCCAAAATATTCATCAACTGATGAATAGCGAAACCAAATATGGTACGTCCATATATTGGAATATTATTCAGCCACAAAAAGGGATGAAGTACTGATATGTGCTAGTACTACCTGAATGAATTGAAAACATTACACGATGTGAAAGAAGCCAGCCCCCAGAGGTCACATGTTCTTTGCCAGGGGGTAGAGCGGACTGGGTTGGGGGGAAATGGAAACAACTGCTAATAAGTACTGGGTTTCTTTTGAGGGTGGCGAAAATTTTCTAAAATCGATTGTGGTGATGGTTGAACAACTCTGTGAATTTACTAAAATACATTGAATTGTACACATCACATGGGCGAACAGTTTGGTGTGTGAATCGCATCCCACTAAAGCTGTTATTAACACACGGACTGGGGGTTGGAGTTGGAGTTCGATGCGGGATGGCTTGAATGCCAAGGAGAGGCGTTTGCGCTCTTCTCGTCCATGGGCAACCATCAGTATTTTCAAGGAGTAGGGTCACATGATCAGATTTTTGTCTTAGATAAACCCCTGTTTTCGCGGCATGCGTGATGGATGGAAACCAGGAAAATCTGTCCGAGAGAGAGCAGTGAGAATGTGCCATATTTGTAGAGAATTCACAAAAATATGAGGTGTGCTTCGTTCTCGCGGCATTCTTCCCTCCATATCAAAAAGGCAAACCCTTATCAATTCATGAGCCCAGAGACATATCTGTTGCAGGGCCAAGAGCAGAATTTGTTGGGAGACAACTCGCCAAAGAGCTCCATTTCTGTGTCAACACTTGGCATCATCTTTTTTTGATTCTAGCCATCGATGTGGGCGCAACATGGTATCTCATTGTGCTTTTGCCTTGTATTTCCCTAATGGCCAGTGAGGCCGAGCGTCTTTTCATGTGCTTGTTGGCCATTTATATCTTCACCCTCTGTCTTGCTGACGCAGCACTTTTCCAATTAGAGGTTGATTCTTTCGCTCTCTTGAACTGGAAATATATAAACCTAGCGGCTCTCAGGCCAGGCAGTTTTGCCCCCCAAGAAGGTTGCAAAGCAAAATACAGATACCCACTTCAATTTGAATTTCAAATAAGTGGCAAATAATGTTTCAGTATACATATGTCCTGAGGGGGAGCAAAATATTAGAGTTATTTATGAAACGGCGCAGGAAGGACACATCGACCCTCCTTGTCCCCCGAAAGCAGGAATACACCCCATGTGGAAGGTACCCTTCCTGTACCAGGAGGGCGGAAGGCACCCGTACGTATCACCAGAGGAAGGGAACTGACGGCCAAGAAGGCTGTATAAACAAACCTTGTTACTTCCTCACTACTTTACTAAGCCCAAACCCCTTTCTGTCGTCAATTCTTGACAAATTGTTTCTTTGTCGAAAAGGCATAAAAGCTGCCTGCTTTGGTGACTCCTTTGAGTCTCCTATTTTGATGAGCTCACATACGTAGGGAATTAGATTTGGTTTTCCCCTGTTAATCTGTCTTTGTGGTAGAGCCCCTCCCCAAGGAATGTGGTAAAAACCTCAAGACCAGGGAAGGCCACCAGGCTATGCGCGCGTGCACGACATTCCCCACGGCTCTGTGACATAGACTGCCCATTCAGACTGTATGTTACCATATATGGGAGACACAGGAGCAAAAATTGTGCAAAAGGCAACTCCCCACCGTGCTCTGGGCACAGCCTTTGGGGTCTAAGCCCACTGAGCCCGTGCTGGCACAAATAAAGCTGCCTCCCGCAAAGAAAAGCCTCATGTCCCGACTCTCTGTGTGTGACAACCCACTACATCTTGTGTCACCTTAACGATTAGACTAGCCCAAGAGCCTGGAAGGGAAGAAACAAAAAGTTTTCCTCCCCGACAGTCCCAAGTTTTGCATAGGACATACACACACAGGAAAGTGATTCGTTGTTGATCTGAAATGCAAGTGGGACCGCGCATCCCATATTTTAAATTTGCTAAATCTGGAACTGCACCCCAAGGAGACATTTTACTGTGTCTGGAGGCGTTGTTGGTGGTCACAACTCGGAGCGGGGAGGGAGGAGGGCTGCCAGGGGGCGGAGGCCCCGGGTTGGCTACTATGTACCCCCAGGGAGCACAGAAAAGGGTTTGCAGGTCAGTAGCTCGGAGGTCGTGAACCCTGTTTTAGCCATTTAATGAGAGCTGATTCTGTGAGATGAATAGTCTACTAGAATTAGCTCGTGGCCTCTGGAAAAATGAAGCAGACGGGCGATCTGGGGTGATCAGGTGGGAAATTCAACTGAATCGACCCCCTTTTCGATGAGGACTAAGACCAGTCTTGGCCACTCTGCCCGGGGGGGGGGGGGGGGGGGGGGGGCGAGTGACAGGAGCCCCATGCAGCCTGCAGGCAGGCAGACAGGGACGGGCCTACTTGGCCAGCAGAGAAGCCATCACCAGAGAGGCAGAAGTCCACACGCGTCCTCGTCTGCATCTGCCCGTTCCTGCCACAGACCAGAGTCCCAGCCGCCCACTGTCACCCCCAGCCCCCGGGACCACAGGCACAGTGAGGCCGCCCCATGGCTCTGTTCGTGGGAAATGAACACGTTCAGTATGAACGGCAGACAAGCCGAAGGTGAGATCGCTTCCCCTCCCCGGTGGGAACTGCCGAAGCTGTACGTTGTGCCATTGTCCCTCAACTTTCTCTTACCCCGAACGTGCGTCACAGTGTGTGCCTTCAACACATTCCTGTGGGCGGGGATCGTTTCCGGGAAGGTTGCCACGAACGTCAGCTTCTCTTCCCCTCTACAGCAGACGTTAATAGATTTGATGACCCCGAAACCCCGGCACACAGGCTCCTAAAATATGCCTTCCTAGACATGGCCTCTGCTTGATGTATGATCTCACGGTTCATGGGTTCGAGCCCCGCGTCGGGCTCGGTGCCGACAGCTCGGAGCCTGGAGCCTGCTTCGGATCCCGTGTCTCCCCCTCTCCCTGCCCCTCCCCTGCTCACGCTCTGTCTCTCAAAAATAAATAAACATTAAAAAAAGTTTTTTAAACAATAATACCATGCCATGCCGAGGAAGTGGAGCTCTGCTCCACAGAGCTGCTGTTCAGAAGCATGTGACTTGTTTCTAGAGAATGGAAATTTCTCTGGGCATCAAAGTCCTTGCACGAAGCAACTGTCTCCGTTCCCACTGGCTTTCTTTTAGGGACAGCAACACCCGGCAAGGCGGTGCTCAGCTGACCTGTCCCAAGACTGAATGACAGAGTAAATGTGCGCACGGTGGGTTCCGGGTCCCGCACGGCCACGCGTCTTGGCGCTAAGTTTCTGTTCCGTGTGAACTCTTCACCCCCTCCCTACACCACTGTTCTAGGGCTTGTCAAAACTAGAAATACTCCTCGTTTCCCCAGATGGCACCTTTTTTTATGGCAGAGAGATGAAAGATGGCAGATAGGTGGAGACAAGAATTTACGGTCCCTGTGTCCCCCGTCACAGTGAGGGCCACTAACGTGAAGGGATTGCCCAGGCTGCTCTTGCTTTCGCCTGCAAGTAGGGTCCTTCCCTGCTTGTGCGGCCCTGGGCCCTGAGGAGGGTGGGCCCCTCCACAAGGGGGGCTGAGGACAGGGCTTGCCAGCCCCCTGCCCCCGAGCCGGTCCGTGGCCCCCAAAGGAGGCACACATTCCCAAGGCCGGGGCGAAGGCTCTCCTTCTACTACTGGGGTCCACGGGGAGACAGATTATTCTGGTTAGATTGCTTGCCTGGGGTCAGTCACCACACAAATCGGTCTTTGTGCGCCCCAGCATCCGCTTTGCCAGGAAAGCAGTTCTTGGCGGTCTCTGTCCCAGGAATCCAGGCATACCTGTGCTTTTCTGTTAGGAAGCGAGAATTTCCTGTCCCCGTCAGGGTCCTCCTGGCTGGACTAGGAATCAAATAGACACGAGACAGATGAATAGGCGAAAATCAAGTTCAGTCTTGTACGTCTGGGGAATTCACACGGACACGGAAATTCCACAGTCAGGCACAACGAGGTCTGAGACTTCAGAGGAAAGGAATGCACTTCACGGGGCGGTAACAAGAGCAGAGGTTTGGTGATAAGATGTTTGTCCTGCCAGACACATGGGTCACCCAGATAAAACTTATCCCTGCTACTAACCCTTATTCAGGGAAAGATCCCCCTTTTAGATTTTTCCAGGTAGTTAAGGGAGGGGCGACTTTCTCTTGAGCCCACAGGATCTCCGTGCCTTCCGCTCAAAATGGCCTACGTGCCAGAGCACCGACTGGGTGGCTCAGTCGGTTAAGCGTCCAACTTTGGCTCAGGTCGGGATCTGGCGGTTTGTGGGTTTGAGCCCCGCCTCGGGCTCTGTGCTGATGGCTCAGAGCCTGGAGCCTGCTTTGGATTCTGTGTCTCCCTCTCTCTCTGCCCCTCCCCTGTTTTCTCTCTCTCTCTCTCTCAAAAACAAATAAACGTTAAAAAAAATTATTTTAAATAGCCTACATGCCGAAGTGGCACATTTTGGGTGGGGCTGTCCCAAACTCCTTCACCCGGTAATTTGAAATTGAGTACCGCCTCCAAGTATCGGGGTTTCCAACTCGGTCCCCGAGCACAGAAGCACCTGCTTGGGTCGGCATCTCCTTTCTCTGTTTATTCCTCCCCTTCCGACTGCCGAGAGCAGAAATAAACATCTATTCTCTGTAAAAGAGTCTTCCTTGACTGGACCGAACTTGCCACCCTTTGTATGGTAGAAGAATGGGAAAGAAGAAGAAAAATGAACGTGCATTTTGAAAGCCTGGCGGAGAACACAGCAGGTGCTGGGGAGAAGAAGGGCTCATCCCCAGTGCCCACCCCCACACCCGGCCTCCAGAAGAACAGCTATCTGACAACAGGCAGGGCAGATGGAAAATGGGAGAGTGCAGGTCTGTGGGAAGAGGAAACTGGGGAGATGGGATCCGCTGAGACAGGCAATAAAGTGAGCCCCCAGGGCGACGCCGCTGCTATCTGTGGGATGGGGCCCACGTCCATTCCAACCGCCCCGCCAGTCCCTGTGCGTGAAGCACCTTACTCATCACGACTCACAGACACCAGACAAGGGATGCGCGTGCATCTAAAGGCCAGGCTTCAAAGACGGCTTCAGCGATGCGTTATTTTTAGAACACGATTAGAAATCATCTTCAATTGCCCGATTTCCTGTCTCCTTCTAATGAGCCTCCTAAAAGACAGCACTGTATTCCTAAAACAGAACGGTAGCAACACACAGAGTTCCAGGAGAGACAGCACATTCATTGTCGGGAAGGCTTAAGAAACGGAAGGAAAGGGCAGGCGACAGCCTCTGGGCATGTTTTGACAGGTGCCAGGGGTCAGGAGTCACTTAGGACAAAGTTCACCAGCTGGAGGGCTTTCTGTTGTGCTTGAGGGCCACCACGCAATGCCTGAGAACTTGGCAGGCCCTGGAGTAAATGGACTGTGAATCTCGGACTGTGGAAACAAAAGCCACCAACCAGGCGTTTGCCTGTGATGCCCATAGTCGTTCAGTTGTCATAAGATTACATAATGCACTGGGCAATACATACCCAGTAGAAACACGCGTCTAGAGCTGTGTGCGCTCTAAACAGAAAAAGAAAAGATGCTGTGCTTCAAAAGTAATATTCTAGCCGAGGAGGCAGGGTTAAAAGAATTAAACACACACGGGGCGCCTGGGTGGCTCAGTCGGTTAAGCGTCCGACTTCAGCTCAGGTCACGATCTCGCGGTCCGTGAGTTCGAGCCCCGCGTCGGGCTCTGGGCTGATGGCTCGGAGCCTGGAGCCTGCTTCCGATTCTGTGTCTCCCTCTCTCTCTGCCCCTCCCCCGTTCATGCTGTGTCTCTCTCTGTCTCAAAAATAAATAAATGTTAAAAAAAAAATTAATTAAAAAAAAAAAGAAACACACACGGTAGCAATACATACGCACACGTGCATGATCACGCGCGTTTGGCAAGCCCTTGGGACTCCACTTACAAGCACCCACTTCTTGAAGAAGAAACTGGGACTTTCTTGGTTCTCCTGGACCTCGAAGGGATAACAGGATAGCCCTAAGGAGAAAATTTCGGTAATTCTAGAAATGTGCTGCCAATCAAGGGATGGTTGGTAACGAAGGGCGCTTAAAAATGGTGTCTTTCTCTCTTGCACGCTTCCTGATGGGTGCATCCTGATTTGTTCTTCCTCCGAAAGGCGAATTAGCTATCACACATGCGTTTCGAATCAGCTTAGAAAGTAAGCTTCCAAAGGATGGTTTCATCTTCTCTTGCTGTACCTTCCTCACAGAGGGACTTGGCTCTGTATTTCGTGAATAACCCATGACAGTCGATTAGAAGCCTGTACGTTTCGGGGAACTCTATCTAGATGCTCGTACTTCTTCTCTTACATTATTGCATTAGTTTTTAAAAATCCACACCCTCAGGTCCTCCTCTCCGGTCCACTGGGATGGGGTCTGGAAGCATTGGAGTGGTTAGTTCTGCCTCGGGTGCAGCAACTTGGTAGAAGGCCCTGGGTCGCCGAGGGAACCTGAGAACCCGTTGAGTGTCTGTGAGTTGGGAGAGGGGGGTCTTCAAAACCATCGAAGTGGGGGTGGGAGAGGAAAAAAAATCATCTGAGCAAATTTCTTCACAACTGGCTCCAAAGCCAGTCTTGCTTGGAATGCCACACAAGCTCTGGTAAGGCACTTTACCAGACCAACTCCAGAGGTGACCCAACCTCCATTCCGTCTGGCACGCACGGGTGGGGCACGCTCTCACCCTTGAACGTTTTCCATCACCAGTGGGGCCGAACGTTTACCTCACGTCACTTGTGTCTTTTCCCAACCCTGTCGATGCCAGTTGTGTTGGGAACTATGCTTTTGTAATTTTTTCCCCAGCTTTACTGGGGTAGGAGTGACAAATAAAAATTGTATATATTTAGGTTGTATAATGTGGTCTTTTCCCAAGACGTACAATGGTGATTTCGTATACGTGTGCATTGTGGAGTAATTACCACAGTCAAGTTATGTTAACACGTCTGCCATTTTGCTTAGTGACCATGTTGTGTGAATGGTAGGAACACTTAAGGTCTACTCTCTCAGGATTTCAAGTGTGCAATTCTACCCTTCTGTGCGTTTAGCAATAGTGGTGAGTGGGATTGTTTTCACGGCACACAGAGGAAGACTCTGAAACTGAGGCAAAATATTCAAAGGTTCAGAAGAGCCCGTAGTCTAACCACCCTCCTGGGGATTCCAAATGTCTGAGGGAAGATGAAGACAGAAACCACAACCAGGGTTCCTGCTGGGCCCTCTATGGTTCTGCCACCCTTCCGGGTATGTCTGAGAACCGCCAGGAGAGAGCCCATCACATACCCTGGATCCAGAGGTTGAGAATCCGATTCAGAGCCCCAAATTTCTAAAACAACATGAAGTAAGATGGTCTATTGGAACCTGGAATAACAAACCCCTCCCCCCCCCAAAAGTAACTTCTCTTTGGCTTACAAATTAGAGAGGAACATTTGTGTTTATTGAAATGACTCAAACTAATTAATTCACAGCTATCACTTGGAAACACTCAAAGAGGAAAGGTCTGTGTTTGTATTTAAAATCTCAAAACAGCTAAAGAATTAGGATGCCAATCCAAAGCTCCAGCAAATCAATATTAGTGAATATTTTAGCAAAGTTGCATGTCCTTTCTTAAAGAAATTGGCATTAGGGTTTTCATCCCGTAGTAAATGTAAACATCATATATTGAGACGATACACAGAAAATCATTCTGGGTTTAATTCACACGGATGTGAAATGAAATTAGCAGGGCGTGGCAACCCAATGCTATTTATTGTGGGAAAAAAAGAATCTACCTTGGTGGTGGAAGGGAGCAGATTTTGCCACCCCAAGATAGGCTGCTTGGGCGTATTTATTATTGTAAGCCGGCTATCTTTCAGAAACTACAGACACAAGAGAAGTCCTGGAAAGAGAGTTACCCTTTTGTAAGGGGCATTTACAGGTAGGAGGGAAATCTCCATTTGGAAGGGCATCTCCCTCCTGCTGGCAGGAAGAAGGCGGCAACTAAATCTGTAGAAACTCTTCTCAATGGAGAAGGCAAGAATTTAGATCTGCCTAACAACCTCACCCTTGGTTCACTGTGCTCTGCTGATTATCTGCCATAACTGACTCCCCGTCTCCAACATCTTCGGTCTTTGGCTGGAGATGGTATTTAAGGTGGTGGCTTTGGCCATTCTGGGGAGTTGCTCAGTCTTCCTACATCTCTTCCCTGTATACAGGAGGTATACAGGTTATGCAACTTCTCTTTTTCTCCTGTTAATCTGTCTTCAATCAATTTAATTATTAGACTGGCCAAAGAGCCTAGAAGGGAAGAAGGGAAAACATGTCTACCCCTCCAGTAAAAAAAGACCCTGGTATTTAAAAATGATTGTTAAAATGTGAATACGTCCGAGCGCCTGGGTGGCTCAGTCAGTTAAACATCTGACTCTTGATCTGAGCCCAGGTCATGATCTCACGGTTCCTGAGTTTGAGCCCCGTATCTGGCGACACGCTGACATGCAATCCAGCCTGCTTGGGATTCTCTCTCTGTCCCTCCCACTCGCTCTCTCAAAATAGATAAATTAATTTTAAAAAGCTATCTAAAAAATGTGAATATGTCACACTTAGGCTTTAAACGCTCCAAGGTTAGCTACTTACATCCTTTCCATTATTAAAGTACCCTTGAAATTAGGAATGGAAATGTTCTTTTGGGATGGTCGTCTCTCCGTGGGAGGTATCAGAGAGATTCTTCTTCCTTCTTGGTACACTGCAGAGTCTTTTAAGAGCAAAGAGTTATTCTCGATTCAGGATGGAGTGAACAGCATCAACTGTAATCCAGCATTATTCCAGAAGGTTCTGTATTCACTGGGGAAGGTGGAATAAAATAATTCAGAGATGGCGCCGAGATCTTCAGGGAAAGAGGAAAAGAGAGAAGAGTTTATTGAATAGCTAAAGTAACAGAGTATGGCAGATGGAGCCTGAGCAAGGGAGAGACATTGGAACCGGGCCCCTGTAGCATTCATACACGAATTTCGTGTGGACGTTTGTTTTTTGGGGGTTTGTTTTTGTTTTTGTTTTGGGTGATACCTAGGAGTAACATAGGTGGGTCAAAGGGGAATTTTATTAGAAACTGCTAACTGGGGGCGCCTGGGTGGCTCAGTCGGTTGGGCATCGGACTCTTGATGTTGGCTCAGGTCATGATCTCGCGGTTGTGGGATTGAGCCCCACGTCGGGGCTTAACATTCTCTCTCAAAAGAAATAAACATTTACACAAAGAGAAGCTGCGAAACTGTTGTCCATGAGGCTATCCCATGTTACATTCCCAGCAACAACCTTCCACTTGGTCCACAGTCTCCACAGCACGTGATATTGTCAGACTTGTGACTTTTACCCATTCTCACGTATTTAATGGTAACGCATTGTGGTTTCGACTTACGTTTTCCTAACAACTAATTCTTAGTTATATGTTATTCTGGGATATATCCAATGACGTGTATATATATATATATATATATATATACACACACACACATATATATATATATATATACACACACACACACACACATATATATTTAATAAATATAATTGTATAGATATTATATATAACATGTATTAGTTATATAGTTATTATATGTTGAGCAACTTTTCACTTGCTCAGGATCCTTTTGGATATCTTGTTTTGTAAAGCACCTTTTGTCCATTTTTTAACTGAGGTTTTTGTCCTCTTTTATTGATTTGCAAACGTTCTTTAGGTATTCTGGTTGCAAAACCTTTGTTGGATACATATATTGCCAATATTTTCTCCCCAACACGAATCATCTTTTGTACTTGGTAAGGAAACTTCACTGCATTTGGGCAAGAATTGTTCATAAGGATAGAGCAAATTCTAATAGAGTTTGTTTGCTTTGCTACCTGATTGCCCCAGCATCCTATCTGGGCCATAAATAAAATGAAAGTCTATGGGGCGCCTGGGTGGCTCAGTGAGTTGAGCATCCGACTTTGGCTCAGGTCATGATCTCACGGTTCATGGGTTTGAGCCCCGTGTTGGGCTCTGTGCTGACAACTCAGAGCCTGGAGCCTGCTTCAGATTCTGTGTCTTCCTCTCTCTCTGCCCTTCCCCTGCTTACACTCCCCTGTGTCAGTCTCTCTCTCGAAAAATAAATAAACATTAAAAAAAAATTTTTTTTTTAAAAATGAAAGTCTGATATGTGGTAAGATATTGAGTTTTGATCGCATGCATTTATGTAATATGGTGTTGAACTTGCATTTGTGGAATAAAGTAATAATTGGGAAGAAAGGAGCTTTTTTTTTTTTTTAAGTTTATATTTCGAGAGAGAGGGAGAGAGAAAGGGCAAGTGGGGGATGGGGCAGAGAGAGGGAGAGAGAGAATCGCAAGCAGGCTCCACGCTGTCAGCACAGAGCCCTACCAGGGCTCGAACTCACAAACTCTGAGATCATGACCTGAGCCGAAATCAAGAGTTGGATGCTTAACCGACCGAGCCACCCAGGTGCCCCAAAAGGTGCTTTTTAAAAATGAAATTTAAGCCTCCGAGGTGGAAAAGTACCATCAGAGCAGACACATTCTTGAAATTATTTTTTCGATTAAATCATTCATTTGTTTAATAAATAAGAGCCTGCTAAATTCAAGGTACTTTTGTTGAACTCTGTAGGGTATATAGAGAATTGTAAAAGCAATGCTTTTCTTTGAGTAACAACTCACAATTCATAACATGCCCTCAGGAATTGTATTTGACCTTGAAAACGAGCTTCTCAAATTCTGCACCGCTTATTCATTAACTCCAAAAAGATATCTATCATGTGCCTACTCTGTGTCGGAACAGAAGTTTCCGAACAAGCCAGAGAGTAAATAAGAAACACGGGAACGGTAGAATTGCATGGAAACCGTAATGTCTCATCCCTTTACTAGCACTAACCACCTGCCTTCTGTGAACTTTGGGCGAACCTCTTTGCTTTCAGTGTTGACTTATTTTTTAAGTAAGTGATACCTTTACGTGGGTCAAAAATCAAAACGGTCTAAAGAAAAAAATCTCTATTGAGGTGTCTTCATCCACGGGTGGGTCTGCCCCGAGCTCTATACCACTGTCTCACTCCTTTTAGCAGATTCTTGGGTATCCTTCCAATGTGTCCTACTGGAAATACTCAGAGACACAAATACATGTTCTTATTTCTGTCTCGCTCTCACGGAAGAGTGGACGTATTTTATACTGTTACATAAATGGGTGAAAGGTGGCTTCTGCATATTGGCCCCTGTGCTGTCCTTTCCTCACAGGAGGCTGGGATCGTCAGCTCAAAGCCCACCAGGGACAAACTCAAAACTCTTACAGCACAGTCGCTTTCAATATAACCCACCCCCAAAGCATATCTGTAGGCATTTAGAGCCTGCCCGCTTCACATACCTGGAGGAGCTGTGCCCAGCGTTTGCGAGGCAGACGTAAGGTAAACCGTGGGGACACCTGAGAGCCCGAGATCCTGATGCCCATCCGAGGTCTCTGACCCAGAGACTCCACACCTTGCTGCTGTACAACATCACCTAGACACGGGAGCCCTTTCTCCAATCCCCCTCTCCCTGGGAGCTCCCTCGCCCTGGTTCCCTTCTGGGTGGTGGCCCCATGCTGCTATCTCTGGAGCCTCTCAGGGACCTCCCTCTCATACAACGTGTCCGGGTGTTATATACAATTCACTGTCATTTCATGGTCACGTCTTGCCCTCGATCGGCCCTGAAATTCTCAGTCTCATCACGCATACTCTGCATGTCCACCTTTTTTGTTTTTTGTAACTTAATATATTCTGGACAAGGTGCCCTCCATCATGCAGGTGTACCAAAGTGTGTTCAACCAGTCTTTTTTTTTTTTTTTTTTTTTAAGTGTATTTACTTTCAGAGAGAGCGCGCACGCAGGGGAGGGGCAGAAAGAGAAGGAGACAGAATCCCAAGCAGGCTCTGCGCTGTCAGTGCAGAGTCTGACGCGGGGCTCACGCTCACGAACCGTGGGATCGCAACCTGCGCCGCAGTCAAGAGTCGGCCGCGTAACCGACTGAGCCACCCAGGCGCTCCCGTTCTGCCACACTTGGATTATTTCACCATTTGCTCTTACAGTAATGCCGCGCTGCACAACCCCGTCGCTCATCATTTTGTTCGTGTGCAGGGAGACCTAGAGGATAAGTCCCCAGAAGTTGGGTTGCTGGCTCAAAGGGCAAACCCATCTGTAGTTTGGAAAAACAATGCCAGATCTCCCCTCTCGGCAAGCGCACGTGAGAGGGTCGGTTTTTTTGCACAGCCTCACCGGGTACCAGTCTGGCAGGTAAAAGTAAGCACCTATCTAACGTGCCATGGGTCCCACTGTAAAAATTGTTACCGTAAGGTTTGTTAATATGTCTATCTGGGCCACTGGACTGTGAGTCACTTGGAGTCTAGGACCATTTCTTGCTCATCTTTGTCTTGTTGCTTGGCTAGCCAATTTTTGCAAAAGATCTTCCTCCCCGTCTCCAACCCCCCCCCCCCCGAAAACATATTCACTGAGTTGAATTTATCACCACCGTTAATCAGCCTAGAGAGAACGCCCCCTTCAACCCTTTCCATTGTGGTATGTGCCGCCTGACTTTTATGTTCTTGCCAACATTCTCTGGAGGCTGGGCCTTCTTGGCCCACCCAGCGCGGTAGACCAGAATTCCCTGAGAATGCACACACAGATGGCCACCCAGCAGCCCTCAACGTGCTTACAGAGAAATGGTGTTTGCATTTTTTTAAGGTTTTATTTATTTTTGAAAGAGAGAGAGGGGGAGCAGACAGGGAGGGAGACACAGAACCCAAAGCAGACTCCAGGCTCTGAGCTGTCAGCGCAGAGCTGGATGCAAGATTCGAACTCATGAACCACGAGATCGTGACCCCAAGTCGGACGCTCAACTGACTGAGCCACCCAGGCTCCCGGAAGAGAAATGGTGGTGTTTAAATAGCCCGTTAAGCTCATCCCCTGCTGGCACACCTCTGAGGCACATGGTGGTCCACACTGAGAAATACCGTGGGATGAAGCTCCTGTTGCCCACAGTGGGAAGTGGCTTAATCACGTACACTTTATGGGTTTCCCGGCCCTTCCTTCCCTTCCGTGATCACTTCTCCATTCCCTTATTGGAGTTCCCTTGAATCACCTCCCAAATACACAGCTTGCACTTTCTCAGGGTCTTTTAATGGGGGAAGCGAAATAAACACAGTCGCCTTCTTTTCCAAATGAAGAAACCAAGGTGCTGAGAAAATAGGTGAAGTGTTCACAGTGCAGCTGAGAAGTGATGAAGCTAGCAGTCGGTTAAGCCTCCAACTTCGGCTCATGTCATGAGCTCACGGTTCACGAGTTTGAGCCCCGCGTCGGGCTCTGTGCTGACAGCTCAGAGCCTGGAGCCTGCTTCAAATTCTGTGTCTCCCTCTCTCTCTGTCCCTCCTCTACTCGCTCGCTCTCTCTCTCAAAAATAAACGTTAAAAATTAAAAAAAAAAAAAGTGATGAAGTTACACCCTCCAGCTTCTAGAAACAGGCTGTTTAAAATGGAGTTTGCCATAGTGAGAAGTTGAAATAACCAATGAGACGTAGAAGAATAGTACAAGAAGAAAACAAAAAAGAAATCGGTCTACCTGTCTGTGAGAGACAGAACAAGGCCATGTAAAATGAATGCTACATAAATGAAACAGTTCTCTGCATTTCTTACTATGTGCTAGGCATTGTTCCAAGTGCTTTTTGTGTGTTGATTCATTTGACACAAAACCACAGGTCAGGTGCGTGCTTATCATCATCCCCTGTGCAAAGAGAAAGCAAATAAAACAGAGAGTTGAAGTCATTTGCCGAAAGTCACACTTGCCCAGATCTGACCCCTGGATTTCGTGCTCATAACCATCAAAGTGCGCTGCCTCGGGGGAAGTGCCAGGAAAATTCTAGAAGTGACAGATTCCTGTTGGCTTTAGGCAGCAGGGGTCTCGAAAAGAGAACATAGGATTAGGCCTAATTAAAGACTCATTCTTCCTAGGGCCATCAAAGAACTCATTTGTGTCAGCCAGAATATTGTCAGGGGCGGAAACGAAACACCCAAGTAAAAATGACTTACACAACAGGGGTTTACTAATAAATCTCATGAAATAGGAGATCTGGAAGCAGGAGTTTCCAAACACGGTTGATTCAGAAGTCAAATAACATCAAAGCAGGGGTGACTCGTATGTTCATTATTTCCCCATTCAACTTCATCTTTCTCGTGGTTCTTTGGTATTCCATCAGGAATCTTTCCAAGGCTGCCTCGGTTCCAAGTAGCAAGTATTATCTGAAAGGAAGGGAGGAAATTTGCCCCAGAATCCCTCAGAAGACATCCCCTTCGGCCCCATTGGCCAGAATTGGGTCACATGATCTACACACAGGGGAAGCTGGGAAAGTGTGTCTCTGGCCTTCTGTGCCTCTAACATGGAAGCAACTAATCATGATACCACATCACTTAAATTCCACGTTGAAGCCCTCTCTTCTGGGCGTGCTGAAATTTGGAAAAGCCAGAGCCCAATTGCTTTGCAAAGACACTCAAGGGAAAACAGTGTTGGTCGGTGCTCAGGATCAGGGCCAGAGGTGGCACCCTCTTATTTCAGGGCAGGACGTCAGGTCAGAAATTTGCACCCGAAGCAGTCAGTCCTGTTCTAAACAGGAAGGCACCACATTGACCGAATTTAGGAGGCCTCAGAGACTGGCTACCAAATCCAGACCAGAGCCAGAAGTGGGATTGCTGGAGCTGGCCAATCAGTGGGCGTTTGGAGAGTGTTTACTCTCCTTAGAGCAGTGTATTAAGCACTGGGGGGAAGGAGGGATAAGGAGATACCAGATGTGCATCGTGACCTCAAGGAAGATATAAAAATCTAATCATGATCAACATGAACTGAGCACTTACTACCTGCCAAGCGTGTTTAGGACAATTTACGCTGTTCTTTTTTTTTTGTTGTTTTTAATTTTTAATGTTTATTTATTTTTGAGGGAGACAGAGCGCGAGCAGGGGAGGGGCAGAGAGAGAGGGAGACACAGAGTCCGAAGCAGGCTCCGGGCTCCCAGCGGTCGGCACAGAGCCTGACGCAGGGCTCGAACCCACGAGCTGCAATATCATGACCTGAGCCGAAGTCAGACGCTTAACCGACTGAGCCACCCGGGCGCCCCAAGACAATTTACATTGTTCTTTTTTTTTTTTTTTTTTTTTAATGTTTGTTTATTTTTGAGAGAGCGCGAGAAGGGGAGGGGCAGAGAGAGAGGGAGACACAGAATCCGAAGCAGGCTCCAGGCTCCGAGCTGTAGGCACAGAGCCCGACACAGGGCTCGAACTCACGAACCGCGACATCATGACCTGAGCCAAAGTCGGACGCTTACCCGACTGAGCCACCCAGGCGCCCCAAGACAATTTACATGGTTCTAGGCACCGAAATGTACATTTAATCCTCACAGTAACACTACCAGATAGCTTATATGTACGAGCCCCATTTATCAACATGGAAAATGAGACCAGGAAGGAAATGGAGGCATGGAAAGTTTAAGCAATCTTGAGATTAAGGTACTTAACATTTCTTGAACGATTTTATAAAGTAAAAACCCGGGGCGCCTAGGTGGCTTGGTCAGGTAAGCATCAGACTCTTGATTTCGACTTAGGTCATGATCTCAGGGTTGTGAGCCCCGAGTTGGGCTCCAGCTGCTTAGGATTCTCTCTCCCTCTCCCTCTCCCTCTCCCCCAGCCCCTCCCCCTGCACACAAGCATGCGCGCTCCCTCTCTTCTCTATCTCACTGAACGTTATAGCCTCTAGACCCATCTGTGTTGTTGCCAGTGGCAAGATTTCAATCTGTTTTATGGCTGAATAATATTCCATTGTGTATATATACCACATTTTCGTCATCCATTCATCAGTGGATGGACATTTGAACTCCTTCCATAATGTGGCTATCATAAGTAATGCTGCAGTAAACACAGGGATGCATGTATCCTTCCAAATTAGTGTTTTCGTATTCTTTGGGTAAATACCCAGTGCTGGAATTACTGGATCATATGGTTCTTCTATTTTTAATTTTTTGAGGAGCCTGCATAATGTTTTCCACAAGGGCTGCACCAATTTGCATTCCCACCAACAGTGTGCGTGAGGGGTCCCTTTTCTCCACATCCCCACCAACAATTTTTATTTTTTGCGTTTTCGATTTTAGCCATCCTGACAGGTGTGAGGTTTTCATTTTGGTTCTCATTGTGGTTTTGATCTGCATTTCTCTGATGATGAGTGATGTTGAGCATCTTTTCATGTGCCTGTTTGCCATCTGTATGTCTTCTTTGGAAAAATCTATTCATGTCCTCTGCCCATTTTTATAGTTGGATTATTTGGTCCTTTGGTGTTGAGTTGTATGCGTTCTTTTATATATTTTGAATTTTAACTCCTCATTGGATATATCACTTGCAAATATCTTCTTGCATTCAGGAGGTTGATCTTTGGTGCAGAAGCTTTTTATTTTAATGTAGTCCCAATAGTTTATTTTTGCTTTTGTTTCTCTTGTCTCGGGAGACATATCTAGAAAAAATGCTTATATGGCTGATGTCAAAAAGATTATTACTGCCTATGTTCTAGGAATTTTATGGTTTCGGGTCTCACATTTAGGTCTTTAATCCATTTTGAGTTCATTTTTGTGTATGGGGTAAGAAAGTGGCCCACTTTTATTCTTTTACATTTAGCTGTCCAATTTTCCCAGCACCATTTGTTGAAGAGAGTGTCTTTGTATACTCTTGGAATATTCCATTGTATATTCTTGCCTCCTTTGTCATAGATGAATTGATCATGTGAGTGTGGGTTTATTTCTGGGCTCTCTATTGTGTTCTATTGATCTCTGTGTCTATTTTTGTGACAGCACCATACTGTTTTCATTACTACAGCTTGGTAGTATATCTTGAAATCTGGGATTGTGATCCCTCCAGATCTTTTCAAGATTGTTTTGGCTCCTTGGGGTCTTTTGTGGTTTCATATAAATTTTAGGATTATTTGTTCTAGATCTGTGAAAAATCCTGTTGGTATTTTGATAGAGATTGCATTAAATCTATAGCTTGCTTTGGGTAGGATGGACATTTTAATAATATTAGTTCTGCCAATCCATGAGTATAGGCTACCTTTCCATGTGTGTCATCTTCAATTTCTTTCATCAATGTTTTATAGTTTTTGGAGTACAGGTCTTTTACCTTTTTGGTTAAGCTTATTCCTAGGTATTTTATTCTTTTTGGTGCAGTTGTAAATGGGAATGTTTTCTTCATTTCTCTTTCTCTACTTCGTTATTAGCGTATAGAAATGCAACAGATTAATCTTGTATCCTGCAACTTTACTGAGCTCATTTAACAGTCCTACTAGTTTTTTGGTGGAGTCTTTATGGTTTTCTATATGTAGTATCATGTCATCTGCAAATAGTGAAAGGTTTACTTCCTCCTTATCAATTTGGATGCCTTTTATTACTTCTTGATTGATTGCTGTAGCTAGGAATTCCAATACTATGTTGAATAAAAGTGGGGATCGTAGGCATCCTTGTCTTATTCCTGATCTTAGAGGAAAAGCTTTTAGCTTTTCACCATTGAGTATGATATTAGCGGAGGGTTTTTCATATATGGCCCTTAATATGTTGACGTGTGTTTCTTCTGACCCCACTTTTTCTTCATTTTGTTGATGTGGTATATGACATTGATTGATCTGTGAATATTGAACCATGCTTGCATCCCCAAAATAAATCCCACTTGATTATGGTGAATGATCTTTTTAATATATTGTTGGATTCAGCTTGCTAATATTTTCTTGAGAATTTTGCATCTCTGTTCATCAGAGATATTGGCCTACAGTTTTCTTTTTTGTAGTATCTTTATCTGGTTTTGGTATTAGGGTAATGCTGGCCTTCTACAATGAATTTGGAAGCTTGCCTTCCTTTTCTTTTCTCTCTCTCTTTTTTTTAATAGTTTGAGAAGAATAGGTATTAACTCTTCTTTAAATGTCTGCTAGAATTTACCTATGAAGATATCTGGTCCTGGACTTTTGTTTGTCAGGAGCTTTTTTATTACTGATTGATCAAACTGACTTTTGAAGACAAGGTGAGGCTCAGCCCAAGAGAGGCAAGCAGAGAAATCAGCAACCAGAGTGAACCAACAGATAGGATTCTCCCAATTTCCGTGACCACTATGGGATCCCCAACACAGAGCCTATTTCCCTAGTTAGAAGGTACCTGGAAGGTCATTGTCTGCCAAGGGGACAGCTTCACCTGATTCAGGGAGCCAGGATAGTAGCCAGGAGGCCAGAGACTTTCAAAACATTCAAGAGTATAGCAAAGCCTACTGCCCAGGCTCCAAGGACAATTCCCAGAATCCCATGTTAACAGAACTTGAAGATCAAAGTAGCTTTCAAAGATGCTGAGATGAGTTCACAATGGAAGCATCACATAGGCCCTCCCAACAGCATTCAACCTTTTCCTCCGAATTTAAGGTAACCAGTTCATCCCAGCTGCCTGAGTCTCTGCCTGTATCAGCATTTGAAGTTCCACACCTTGGGAAACCTCTCTGTCCTAGGCAAACTGGAATGGTTGGTCATCCTGCAAATGATAGACACACCCAATCTAGATTGCCCTGACAATCCAACTGATGGATCTCAAAGAAGGAAAAGTTAGAGAGCTTGGAGAGAGGGAACTTTGCCCCTCTCTTAATAATGAAGTTTTGTAACAAAACCCACTAAAGGCAGAATAAAATAGTTCCTATAAACATTGGATTTTCTTAGAATCAGGAGATTCTCCGATCACTGATGTTATAGCACCGAAGCTGTCCAAAACGGTAGCCACTACCTACATAAGACTACCGAACACTTGAAGTGTGCAATTTCAAATTGTGATATGCTGGGGGAAAAATCAAATGTAAAACAACAGCCTGATTCAAAGACTTACTACAAAAAAATAAGATAAAATGTAGTCTTTCATTAATATGCTTTATATGGATTACTCGTTGAAATGATAATATTCTGGATATATTGAATTAAGTTAAATATACTATTAAAATTAATTTTATCAGTTTTTTTTTTACTTCTTTTAATGTGGCAATTAAAATTTTTTATCTTTTTTTTTAATTTATTTAAATTCAAGTTAGTGAACGTACAGCGTAGTCTTGGCTTCAGGAGTAGAACCCAGTGATTCATCTCTTACATACGGTACCCAGTGCTCATTCCAACAAGTGTCCTCCTTAATGCCCATCACCCATTTAACCCATCCCTCCCCCCTTAAATTTTTAATTACATGTATGGCTTACATTATATTTCTGTTGGACAGCGTGCTTCTAGAAAGATAATTCTGGGGAGAATGTCTCTATTAAGAAGGATTCTTTTTGTGTACTATTGTTTACAAAACCACGTTAAACATTAATTAGTTGAAATTTTGGAAGACACGCAAAGGCCTTTGAGGAGATTTGCAATGGGAACTGCATTGCCTCGTAGGCGTTGCCGTGGAGCTGTTTAAGGCAGAAGCTCTGCCCAGAACACACTCATGCTTTCTTGTGACCAGTGATTCAGGCCAAGCCGCAGTGCATGTAAAAATAACACCAATGAGTTCATTGTTCTGAACGTATGGCCAGATGGACTGCTGGCTCTTTCCATATAGTCTGCATCTTTTATGACCAAGGTTACAAAACACATTTTTAAGAGCAGTAATGAATGCAATCCAAGTCTTCGTTTTTATTTTTGTTTTAACTTGAGTATTGAGCAATTTGGGGGCTCTCCAGAGATGATAACAATGCTGGTGCCTCATATTTGTATACATTTTTGTATTTCCCAGGTTCTTTACGGTTTTTCCTTTATTTCCACTTGAAGGCGACTAAAGATCCCCGCGAGGTGATCTGAGCTGTTGTTTTGTGCACCTTTGATTGTTGGGAACGATCACACGTCGTCTTAACTCCATTTGGCGTTCTGTTGGCTACACCCAGTGTTGTGTTGGAGCCAGAATCTACCCACTCATGGAAGCTGGTCGGGCACGTCTCTGCACAGCCCAGTGCTCCCATCCTGGTGACAGCTTCAAAGCAGCCACGGTGTGAGAATTTATATCCCGGTCACGGGCAAATGCTACAGCCCAGATTCATTTATTTTGGGGCTGGTTGTGTTCTGGAAAGCCAGTTATTAAACATTTGCTAGCACACCGCTAGGTATTCCTCCGAGAATGAGAGCACTTCGGGATTGGAAGACAAGTTTTAGAAAACTTGAGCGGATACACAAGTTCTCGGAGATCGAGAACGGAGTTCGATAGAGATAAGATTGTTTTCAGGTGAAGAGGGTCATGCTACCTACAGTGAGTAAGTACACTGTAAGAAAATGCTGTGGCTGCTTCTTTCCCCAGATGAGGCAAAGCCAAACTCCTGTAAACTTGAGCCTACGCTCCCCATGAAAAGATAGAAATCGCCTTCCCGGTTCCAGCACAGTTGTTGGCTTCTGGCTTTCTTTCTTTCGTTCTTTTTTAATGTTTGTTTATTTTTGAGACAGACAGAGTGTGAGCGAGGGAGGGGCAGAGAGAGAGGGAGACAGCTGAAGCAGGCTCCAGGCTCTGAGCTGTGAGCACAGAGCTCGACGCGGGGCTCGAACTCACAGACCGTGAGATCATGACCTGAGCCGAAGTCGGATGCTCAACCCACCGAGCCACCCAGGTGCCCCTGAATTCTGGCTTTCTGCTGTTTTGTCTCTCCCTCTCCAGCCTCCTTTCTCTTCCTCTTCCTGTTTATCCTTTTCCGCCTTTGTGTGTGTCTTCTTAGGGAGGAAGAATACATTTCTGAGTTCTTAGCTGAGACCCTTGCAGTAAAAAACACATTAACAAGAGAAAAACAGACAGCAGCTTATTAACACACGTATTTCATACATACATGGAAGATACCCAGGGAAAAATGAGTAACTCCCTGAGGTGCCTCAGAAGTCAGGATTAAATACCGTCGTACTAGAAAAAGGGGACGAGGGCGGGAGGCCTCTTAGGGGAGAGGAAATGATTTTTAGGAACGATGAACAGGCCCTTAGAAGAAATGGGAGACAGGACCGTTTGTAGCGAAGTCTGGGTGTGGTGTCGGCTTCTGGTCTCCTCTCCTGTGACAAGAGTCAGTCTTTGCTGGTTGATGAAACTCCCCGGATGGGAATTTCCAACAGTTGGGCTCCCTTTGGAGGAGGTATTTTGAGGCAGACAGGAGGCATTCAGAGAAAATCCGCATTTGCTGGTGTTCAGGGGCCTGCCACTCAAAATCCTCAATATCCCCAAGCAGCATATTTTGGGGCAGCACGTCCAGAACTCCTCTCGTCATGCCTGGGGCGTGGGGTGGGGGGGACACGCTGCCACCCTTCAGTGTCTGTCGCACGCACACAAATACACCACTATGTAACTACGTAGGTTACTGCGGGATAGATAGCAGTTCAGGAAACCAGATAATACCTGTTCATCCAAAGGAAGCTGGGACAGAACGCTTCATTTTCTTCAGTGGAGAAGCAATCAGGCACCAGATTCACTGGCTAGGGGGAGATCTTTGAAAGTGGAAACGAGAGGAGACACGGGTTGTACAAAACTATATACACCTAAAATGAAATCACTCCAATCATGTGTGATTGCCTCCTATCAAATCAAGCCCAATTTTTTCTGTTACTTCATTGTTCCCCAACAAGAGAGCCAGATTAGATGATCACATATGAATTACAGATTGGGCTTGCTAACTAAAATTTGTCCTTGACACGCGAAACAAGCTGCTTGGAAGACAAACTATTCTAAATGCACACCTCTGGGCAGTCATTTTGCTTTAATGTGTCTCCTTCCCCACGCATCAGTGAAATGAGCAAAGTGCTTACAGGATGGTTCTAACTCTGAATTTTGGTTAATTCTCAAGTTCACATATTCACCTGGAAATCAGTTGGTGCCAAAAAAAAAAAAAAAAAAAAAGCCAAGAACCAGAGGTCTCAAACTGTATGCCATCAGCCCATAAAAGTATGGCCAGATGTTGTTTTTATTAGGATGCCGTTATATATATGTTATTTTTTTAAGTAAACATTGAAGGATTAGGAAACTTTTAAAAAACGTTTATTTATTTTTGAGAGAGAGAGTGCGTACGCACAGGGGAGGGACAGAGAGAGAGAGAGAAGCAGGCTCTGTGCTAACAGTGCAGATCTCATGAACTGTGAGATCATGACCTGAGCCGAAATCAAGAATCTGATGCTTAACCGACTGAGCCACCCAGACGCCCCAGAAACTGGACTACTTTCTAACACCGTACACAGAATAAACTCAAAAATGAATCCAAGGCCTAAACGTGAGACTTGAAACCATAAAAATCCTGGAAGAGGGCATAAGCAGTGATTTCTCCGACTTCGGCCATAGCAACATTTTTCTAGTTGTGTCTCCTTTGGCAAGGAAAACAAAAGCAAAAATAAACTATTTGGACTACACCAAAAAAAAAAAAAAAAAAAAAGCTTTTACATAGAGAAGGAAACGATCAATAAAACAAAAGCCTCCTGAATGGGAGAAGATATTTGCAAATGATATATCCAAAAAGGGGTTAATATCCAAAATATATGAAGAACTTACACAATTCAACACAAAAAAGCCAAAGAATCCAATTAAAAAATGGGCAGAGGAACAGAACAGACATTTTTCCAAAGAAGACCTACAGATGGCCAACAGGTATATGAAAAGATGCTAAACATCACTAATTATCAGGGAAATGCAAATCAAAACCACAATGAAATTAGCACGCCAGTTAGAATTGCCAAAACTAAAATGACAAGAAATAATAAGTGTTGGCAGGGATGTGGAGAAAATGGAACCCTTGTGCACTGTTGATGGGAATGTAAATTGGTACAGCCACTGTGGAAAACAGTATGGTTGTTCCTCAAAAAATTAAAAATAGAAATACCAGAGCACCTGGGTGGCTCAGATAAGTATCCGACTTGGACTCAGGTCATGATCTCATGGTTTGTGAGTTCGAGCCCTGCATCAGGCTCTGTGCTGATGGCTCAGAGCCGGGAACCTGCTTCAGGGTCTGTGTCTCCCTCTCTCTCTCTGTCCCTCCCCCCGCTCATGCTCTGTCTCTGTCTTTCTCTCAAAAAGAAATAAGTGTTGAAAAAAATTAAAAATAGAAATGACATATGATCCAATAATTCCACTAAAATTTCACTGGGTATTTACCCAAAGAAAATGAAAATACTAATTTGAAAAGATAGTGCACCCCTATGTTTATTGCAACACTATTTACCATTGCCAAGATACGGAAGCAACCCAAGTGTCCATCAATAGACAAATGGATAAGGAAAATGTGGTATGTGTGTGCATGCACACACACACACACACACACACACACACACACGGGAATATTACACAGCCATAAAAAAGGATGAGATCGTGCTATTTGAGACAAAATGGGTGGACCTAGAGGGTAGTATGCTACATGAAATAAGTCAGACTGAGAAAGACAAATACTATTTGATTTCACTCATAAGCAGAATCTAAAAAACGAGGGATGCCTGGGTGGCTCTGTCGGTGAAGCATCCGACGTTGCCTCAGGTCATGATCTTGCAGTTCATTTGTTCGAGCCCCGCATTGGCTCTGCACAGACAGTGTGGAACCTGCTTGGGGTTCTCTCTCCCTCTCTCTGCCCCTCCCCCATTTGTGCGCTCTCTCTCTCTCTCTCTCTCTCTCTCTCACTCAAAATATATAAACTATAAAAATTAAATTAAAAATTTTTTGAAAAGAATAAACAAACATGGGGCAGAATCAGACCTATAAATACAGAGAACACCACCAATGGTTGCCAGAGGGGAGAGAGGGAGGGGTTGAGCAAAACGGGTGAAGGGGAGAGGGGGACACAGGCTTTCAGTCATGGAATGAGTAAGTCACAGCAATAAAAGGCACAGCATAGGGAGTACAGTCAATGATATTGTAACAGGGGTGTATCAGGACAGAGGGTAGCTACACGGTGGTGAACACAGCTTAGTGTATAAACGTGTCAAATCACTAAGTTGTACGCCTGAAACTAGTGTGACAGTGTGTGTCAACTATACTCAAAAGAGAAAAAAAAAACCATATGCTCAATGATGGCAAAAGAAAACAATTTCTCAAGGCAGAGACAATTTTCTTATTGATCTGTCACTCCGAAATCGCATCAGTGCTTGCTGTATGACTTACAAAGTGAGCTTGACTCGGGTCGTCTTCATTTCCCTCTGCCTCTTCCCCAAGGAGCAGAAACTCTAGCCCCTTGAAGGACTAAGGGCCTCCCTGGGTGATCACGGACGGGGCCACGTAACTCCAGCTGAAACTACCTCTCCGGCAGCTCCCTAAGGCCCTGGCTGGTTGAGTCAGTCCCATCTGGTAACAAACCTAGAAAATAGCTCCAAAAGTCATGGGTCTTTCCTTTAGGGTCTTCAGTTTGGATGACCACCCACTCAAGTGGCTTCCTGGGCTCTTCCTCGGTTGCGTTTTAGTCTCTCTCTTGCTGTAGTTCTGCCTTTATCCCTTCTTCCCCCTAAAAACTTTCTTAACTCTTGTCTTCCTTTTGTTTGCGTTATTTAGTCTCTTTGCGCATAGTTTCTGGTCCAGTGCAAACACTCATCCCCCGGGGTGCCTGGGTGGCTCAGTCAATTAACCATCCAACCCTTGATTTCGGCTCAGGTCATGATCTGACGGTTGTGAGCTCAAGCCCTGCATCGGGCTCCGTGCTGAGTGGTGGAGCCCGCTTATGATTCTCTCTCTCTGGGGGCACCTGGGTGTCTCGGTCGGTTGAGCATCTGACTTTGGTTCAGGTCATGGTCTCTCAGATCCTGAGTTCGAGGCTGACATCGGGCTCACTGCCGTCAGCTCGGAGCCCACTTCGGATCCTCTGTCCCCCTGCCTCTCTGCCCCTCCCCGCTTGTGCGCGTGCACCCTCTCTCACAAAAATAAGTAAACCTTAAAAAAAATTCTCTCTCTCCCTCTGCCCCTCCCCTGCTCACGCGTGTGCGCACACATGCATGCTCTTTCTCTCTTAAAAAAAAAAAAAAAAAAAAACCACCCCAAATGAACATTCATTCATCCAGTAGTTTACGTACCAAGTATTCAGCACCCCCTATGTGCTGAGAAAAAGAACCAAAAGCAGACGTGGTCCCTACTTTCATGGAATTCATAACTTCACGAGGGACTCAAGCCTAATCAAATAAACACGTAAATAAGCATATGGTTGCAAACCTATGAAAGCATGTAACTAAGGAAGCTGACCTAGACCAGAGATTGGGCTAGGCTCGCTTGAGAAAAGACCATGCGTGTCGAGCTACGAAGGGTAACGAGGCACTGGGGAAGAGAAAGGGCAGGGGGTGCCAGGCTAAGGGAAAACTGCGTTTTTAAGGCCCTGCAACGGGCAGGAGAAAAGCATGACTCAGGAATAGACCGGTCCGTGTGGTAAGAACCCAGAGAGCAGGACAGTGAGGAAATCGGGGCCAGGCGCCACTGGGTCTCATCGTGATGGTAAGAATGAACACAAACGAGAAATCTCAAATGCATCACAAAAGGGAGTCCACCCATAACACACATATTATTACTGAGCAGCACTACTCACTTCAAAAGGAAAAGTTACTAGAGAATAGAAATGCCTATTATGTGTTTTTTCCTATGGAATTACGACAGATTTGCTTCCCTCTTGTGTGAAGGGAGATTCTAGAAAATTATTGTCTAGCTTGCTCTGAAAGTATCCTGGCTAGTTCTAGTGTTAGTTTGAAATGCTCGGGGTAAAAAGGTTTCAGACCCACTCACCACCCCCTGTAAGAGTCAAATTGAGCTGAGCAGGCTGCAAAATTATAGGCCCTAGCAGAGTGAAGACTCCATTCTAATTGCCTATTGATCAAAGAAGAGAAAGAGAATAAAAATAAGTGAGTTATTAGCATCTTGGCTAAAATAGTTTCTTTTCCTGATTGGAAGGTAATTATAACAAGACGAGTGGGGAGGAAATTCTGGCTGAAAAATTGATTATGTTAAAGAATATTTTAATTTCATGGCCTCTGCCAATTCTTTGCGCTGCTGGGGGTTAGCATCTGGCTATTTTATTTATGGCAACGTCTAGCTATGCAAAGCACGCCCCTAGATCTTGCATGTGGGGAGCAAAGCTGTTGTGATTAATAACGTAAAAGGGCAGGAAAAATCCTCGTGGATTATATTGCCTTCAGGAAAACGCTTTTCTTCCTTAAAGTGTATCTGAAGTACATTGTCTACATTAAACCTTGCTCATCCTTGGAAGACACGTTTTTGTTCAACAACTCTTTTTACCTCATTCAAGCCGAGGGTGTCAAATGAATTCCAAAGTCCATCCATTCCAGACTGTGCCTACACCCTCCTGTGGTGTTATTTAAACTGAGAGCGTCAAACTTGAGGAGACCATCGGAGATTAGCATATTTTATCTATGGTTACCCAGGTGGGAACTGGTGATGCGTCGTACGATTAAACCAAACCATATGGATGGGGGAAGGGATTACGTTGGAAGTAGGGCTGATGGAGATTCGTACAGTAAGTGAGGCTCTGAGGACGGAGGGAGAAGGCAGTTCTCATCTAAAGGTCCAACTGGCAAAGGATTGGTTTCCGAGCTCACAGAGTCGTCGTCGGCAGCCTTCCGTTCCTTGTGGGTTGCGGGACTGAGGGCCTCGGTGTGTTGCGGGCCGTGAGCTGAAGGGCTGCCCTCCGCTCCTCACCGTGTGGTCCTCTCCATGTGACAGCATCCAAGACGGCAGCTCGCTTTTTCAAGGCCAGCGAGGGAGAGTCTCCTAGCAAGACCCAGCAAAGTCTTCTGGAACACAGTGATGTATGTATAATCGCATACATCCTGTCGCCCTTTGCCATATTCTATCGCTTGGAATCAAGCCACATGTCTTACCTACCCTCAAGGAGAGAGGATTATATAAGGATGTGAATACCAGGGGCAGGGGATCAAGCGGCCCACCCTAGACTCTGTCTGGCTCAGGTGGAAAAGTTTGAGAAACAAAACCTTAAGCTATTAATATCTTAGCTGTAATAATTTATCAGCCAAGAAACAGATTAAGTGCTGGCTATATGTGCAGAGTACAAAAAGGCAGGAGTAAAGACTGTTTCCTTTCATGGATAAAGGCACAACCTATGTATAGGGGACCAGTTAACACTAGGCCAACTTAAATAATAATAATTGTGTGTATCTGAATTCTTTTTTTTTTTTTTAACTTTTTTTTTTTTGGGGGGGGGGGACAGAGAGAGAGCATGAACGGGGGAGGGGCAGAGAGAGAGGGAGACACAGAATCGGAAACAGGCTCCGGGCTCCGAGCCATCAGCCCAGAGCCTGACGCGGGGCTCGAACTCACGGACCGCGAGATCGTGACCTGGCTGAAGTCGGACGCTTAACCGACTGCGCCACCCAGGCGCCCCTATCTGAATTCTTTTTGTTGAAAACGTAAGAGCCCTGGAAATAGAAGGGCCCTGGGCAATACAAACATGAGGGAAGGACAGAAGCTATAGGAAGAGTGCAGAATTTGGTTGGAAAATGAGAAAACAAAGAGGAGAGAGATACTCAGACTCGTGTCTCACCTGAAAACATAAGCATCCTGTTCTATCTCTAACTTTTATTATGAGTTTTTGAATTCTTTTAATGTTTATTTATTTTTAAGAGAGAGACAGAGTATGAGCAGGGCAGTGGCAGAGAGAGGGGGAGACAAGGAATCCAAAGCAGACTCCAGGCTCTGAGCTGTCAGCACGGAGCCCGACGCGGGGCTCGAACGGACGAATTGTGAGATCGTGACCTGAGCCGAAGTCGGACGCTTAACCGGCTGAGCCACCCAGGCGCCCCATTATTATTATTTTTCAAGTTAATTCATTTATTTTGAGAGAGAGAGTGTTTGTGTGTGTACAAGTAAGGGAGGGGCAGAGAGTGAGGAAGAGAGAGAGAGAATCCCAAGCACACCCCACACTATCCGCTCGGAGCCCAATACGGGGCTTGAACCCGTGAATCATGAGACCAGAGCTAAAATCAAGAGCCAGACGCGTAACCGACTGAGCCACCCAGGCACCCCCCACCCCCATCTCTAAGTTTTAGATCCATGTCATTCCCTTGCCCGGATTTTTTGGTCAGACTTCCGGGTTCTGATACGGTATTGTTCATCCATGAGGTGATGTTGCATCGTAGCTGATTACGTGGACTCTGTTGCCTACTGCTTGGCTCTGATCTCCCGTTCCGTCCCTTATCAGTTGGGTAAATTGTTCACACTGTCTGAATGCTTACCAACTATATGATAGGATCCTAATAACACCCACGTGGCAGAGCTGATGAAATAAAGCGAGTTGGGACATGGAAAGTGCTTAGAACCGTGCCCACACACAGTAGATGCTTCATAAACAGTAGCTACTGCTATGGTTCTCCGAACCAGTATTGACCGGGCGTCTGTGACGTGTGCCATTAGACCGTCTCTTCCACCAACCCATTTGTTCTAGGACCGCTTGCAAATTTCATCATGTGTTTCCATATGTGACAGTGTCATGGCGATGGCCTCCGTAATGTAGTACTCGGCCGTCCCGAGTACTTTAACACTTTCTCTTGTTAAAGCAAAAACAAAAACCTGACTCAGCAGGTCATAGAGGTCTATATTGATCTCAAATCACTGCAATTCATTGCAACAGCACTTAATGGAGGTGGTTCAACCAATTAACCCCACCCCACCCCTGCTCCCCGAGTTCAGGGAGGAGAAGTCAGATCTCCAGTCCTTCCTTTGTCGCGAAGAGGCAGTTCGCATCCTCACGATGTCTGACCTGTGATGTGAAATCTCGCTCATCCGTCGCGGTAGCTACCCTCTCTGCGCCGTGACTGTGAGATTCAACCACGTGTTTTATCCTTCGCTGTCTGTCTCCCTCAGAAGGTCAAACTAGAGTGGCCCGCAGTCTGCCGAGAGTCTCTCGTTGAAGCTCAGGTTCTGAAGCTAGGTCTGGGGGTGGGGCCCGAGATGCTGCATTTCTGACGAGCTCCCAGGTGACGTCCATGCTGCAGGTCAGAGGACCACACTGTGAGTAGAAAGGATTTTTTTTTTCAAGTTTATTTATTTTGAGAGAGATTGAGAGTGAGCAGGGCAGGGGCAGAGAGAGGAGGAGAAAGGAGGAGAATCCCAAGCAGGCCCCGCACCGCCAGCAGAGAGCCCAACGTGGGGCTCAAACCCACAAACCGTGAGATCACGAGCCGAAACCAAGAGTTGGACACTTAACCGACTGAGCCACCCAGGCACCCCGAGTAGAAAGGATTTAAAGGACAGATGCCAAAACCAGTTGCAAAACCAACTGAAATGAGCCTCTTGAGAGATTCCAAACCGCTCTCCACTGTGAAGTCTGCACTCAACGCTGAAATTCAATCCTGGCTGCTCTGTGAGCACCACCTGTCATAATGTTGCCTAAACAGAGGTGTCCTATGGGTGATGGGCCCGAGGACGGGGTGTTTGGCTTAATGTCTGATCAGCCTTTTAAAAGCAAAAGCTGTCTTCAAGCCGAAGAGAATTTACCTCATGTTTCTGGCTGTAGAAATTGGGTTTGGGTGGGGGAAGGGAGATAGGGAGAAATAACATTGATCTTCTATTTATGCTCAAAAGAGAATATGCATCCTGTCCCCCATCTCTGATCTTGAGACTGTGTTTCCTGAGGGCATGCGGTTTTTCATCTTCTGCCAAGAGCCACAAATGACCACCGATGGACCCAGGGATGACTTTGCCTGAGCTGTGATCTTTCAGAGCCCGTATTAAGTGGTTGAAAAAAAAATGCCCTATGAAATCATTGGGTTGAGCAATTTGGAAGGCAATTCCCGAAAATGGGAAACAGCTCATGAGTAGGGCATAGACACGACCGACCATAGCCCCATCTCAATATGATTTGAGAAGAAAGGAGAATCTAGCGGTCTCTTTAGACTTCTGTGTCACAAGCTTAGGTGCACGTCCCAATCACTGGGAACTCTAAAAACACTGATGCCGGAGTCCTACCCCAAGGGTCTGATAGAATGGCCTAGGGTGGGCCCTGGTGGCTCTCACGTGTAGCCAAGGCTGGCAATCACTGTTGTAGACCAGTGAGTCTCAGAACTGAGCATCCAAATCGCCTGGAAGTCTCCCTAAAGCAGATTCCTGCATCCTAGGTTCAATAGGTTTTGAATCTGGGGGGGGCAGGGGGAGGGTCTGGAGCTGACGGCCAAAAAAGAATTATTGAAGACGTCTTTGGTGCAAAAAAAAAGGTGATTTTATTAAAGCACGGGGACAGGATCCACGGGCAGGAAGAGCGGCACAGCGAGTGTAGGGGGTGACTGTTTTATGCCAGGGGTGCGGGGGTGGGGGTGGGCAGATAAAGTCAAGAGAGAGTTTCCAAAGAGACTCTGGTATGCTAAAGACTTACTGGAGGCCTAGTTATCGTCAACCTAAGGTTGTTTTTTCCCTCTAGCAAAGCATTAAAGACAGCTGGGAGTTCCTGGAGACATGTGCGACTCTGTATTTGCCTCCAGTATTTGTCAACGGGCCGCAGGTTATAAAGAAATGAAATTTCATCTACATTTTCTTCCTGCCTTCGTTCCCCACACCACTTTGGAGGGGGAGGGGGATGTTAGGGCTCCAGGAAGCGGAGTCTACGGGCTTCTGGGGATTCGGCTATTGATACGATGGCCTTTTTCTTATAAATCACGAAGACGTTCGCCACACGGATGGAGACTCGTGTCCTGCACGACTGTGATCTCTCTCAGTCAACCATGTCTGGTTTCCTTCTCTTAGCTTGCGGGCAGCCAGGAGTGCCCGAGGAATGTCACACACATCCCACCTGGAGCGGGGGTTGGGGGCGCAGGGTGTTAGCTTGTGCTTGCCCTCAGCTGGCCTGGGCCTCCCTCATCAGGAGCAGGGGCCAGGCCCGCAGAGACTCAGCAAGGAGCAGTGGGTGGGGGCTGTTTTAAAGAGGGCAGATGGGGAGGTATGGCAACACGTGGAGCCTTCCCTTTTTTGGTAGCTGTGCCTGGTTGTAAGGGAGCCCACTGGTCCATCAGGGCCTGTGGCTATTTCGGGGGGGGGGGGGGGGGGTCGCCGGATGGGCCGGCCTATACTCAGCCAGGCGGCCTGTGTGGCCCATTCCGCGCTCCATTCATTGCTCAAGCCTGTTGGTCTCAAATCGGCCTCTATGATAAGTAACCAGGTGCTGCTGCTGCTGCTGGGGAGGGTCTTACGCCGAACTTGAGAACTAGATCAGGGCCAGTCAATTATGGCCTTGATGTCAAGCCCTCCCCTCCCCCTGTTTCTGTAAGCACGGGTTTATTGGAACACAGCCTCGCCCATTTGTAAGTACGTAATGCCGAGGGCAGAGTCCTGGCAACAAAGACCCTTTGGCGGGTAAGTCCTAAAACATTTACTATCTTGTCTTTTACAGAGTTTGCCAGCCCCTGCTGCTTTAGGTGCAAAGGTTTTCAACAGGGAAACTACGTTATCTGTCTTAACATTTTCACTCTACAGAGAGAAGAGTCACAGGAAGTGTTGGTAACCATGGGGACACAGAACAGAAGTGGGGAGGGAGGGGGTCCAGGGAAAGGGATCGTGAGGGCATTTCACAATTCCCCAAACTTGAGCATCACCTTGTCCCTTTAAAGAAACTCACGATGGGGGGTGGGGGTGCGGCTGGGTGGCTCAGTCGGTTGTGTCCGACTTTGGCTTAGGTCTTGATCTCACGGTTGGTGGGTTCGAGCCCCACGTCGGGCTCTGTGCTGACAGCTCGGAGCCTGGAGCCTGCTTCGGATTCTGTCTCCCTCCCCTCAGCTCCTCCCCTGCTCACACTCTTTCTTTCAAAATAAATAAAGATAAAAAAAGAAAAAGAAAGAAAGAAACTCACGATGGGGGGCCGGGGGAGGCGGGGGCGCCTGGGTGGCTCAGTCAGTTAAGCGTCTGACTCAGGTCATGATCTCACAGCTCGTGGCACGGACAGTGCGGACTGAGGTTTTATTAAATGGTCATCCATGGTGTTTCCCTAGCGACAGCTAGCCCCTCAAGGTCCTGGAAGCCTTGCTCCCCAAATTCCTTAGAGACTTACTCTATCCCTGACCCCCTCCCAAGCTGAAGGTATGTAATGAGTTACCCGTCACAACCCCAGTGCAGCTCTTTCTGCCCCCAGGTCCTGTCCCCGTGCTTTAATAAAATCATCTTTTTTGCACCAAAGACGTCTTCAAGAATTCTTTCTTGGCCGTTGGCTCCGGACCACTCCACCAGCACCCCAAAACTTCACCAAAAACCTCAGCATCTCACTTTGTTCTCCGAGTGGATTCAGCACCAAGTTAAGCTCCTGAACATCACAGTTTATAGGAAAATGTAAACGCATGCTATGACCTCTTGAACGCTTTGGTTAATCCAAACAACCGGAAGCGGAAGGAAGGCATGAGGTAGAGTAGTGTCTCAAATGTTAGGGCGACAGCGTCCGGGGGAGGGTTTGTGAGGACACAGTCTGCTGGCCTCCACCTAGCGCTCCGGATTCGGTAGGTCTGGGCTGGAGCCTGATGATTTCCATTTGTCGCAAGTTCCCAGGTGCTGCTGGGGCTGGTCCAGGGACCTCACTCCCAGAACTGCCCAGTTGAAGTATTATCTGGAGTCTCTCACGTACGAAATGGACTTTCCTATGAGCTCTGGGTGTCTAACAAGAGGGGTATGAATGGGGATGCGGGGAGTCTAATGAAGACCTGGGCTTTCTCAAAAGCCTTTGGCAAAGTGTGGGTGCAGAAACGAAAGGCCGAGGTGTTACTCTGGGACTTGAACCCCAGGGAAACCCCAGCTGCAAAAGCCTAGGTTCCTTCTTATGGGTACCAGATTGAAAGAGCTGCCAGCGGGGGATGGGGTGGGGGGGCAAACTCTTTTCTTCCCTGGGAAGCTGTAATTAGCAATGACTTGACGTTGTTCAGAAGCTCCAGCTGGTTTGAGTAGCTGTTTTAGGTATCAAAACTGTTGGTGAAGCAGGGGAAGTTAAGAGGAACAAGCCTCGAGAGGCCTCCCGCTCGGTGGCAATGGGAAATCGAAGACGTTCTGGAAGCAGAAAGCGGAAGTGTACATCAATCGACATTGACAGGAGAAGGGTCCAGCCCAAGTGGGGTCCTTCATTAGCTCCTGTGTTGCCTGTTGTCTGATTGCTCTCCTTCCTTAGAACCTGCCGCTCTGACGTCACTCAGTGTGGTTCACAAGTTTCCTCTCTCCGTGTCTCTGGGCTCGGCTCTCCTTTGAGTTCCCGTCATTTTCCGGCGTGCTCTTGGCGGCCGCAAGCTTTCCCAGGTTTATATCTTTCCAGCTCAGCGACCTCAACCAGAAAGGGCTTCTCTTTCCCCATCGTTGAAACCTGAGTCCGGGAATTGGCGTCGGTCTGTGCCTTTCCCCGGATCATTCACTCCCATGGATGGAACCTTCTGGGATTGTCCCTGGTTGCTTGGGATGGTCTCAACCCTACCCAAACCCCTCAGACTGGCGTGGCAAAGGCACGGTCCCCAGAAGACAACCAGGGGAAGGGAAGCAAGGAAGGACCTCGGCAGAGGTCCACTTCAAGCTCCCCTCACTGGGGAAGGGGACACACCTGCTCTCTTGGGGTTCAGGAGCACAGTATCTTATGCTAGCCTTCCTTTTTAGAATCCTCAGGTTTTGCAGAAGGTTTCAGATGGCGACAGAATGAGAAAGCTTGACCGTTTCTGTTACTAGCAGAGAGCTAAGAACACGGTCTCGGAGCCACATAATGGTGCCACAACGTAAGATATTTTGATGGAATTGATTGGATGTGTTTTACGAGGAAACCTCAGAAGCAGGGAAACCATTTAAGGGACTCTCGAGACAGGGCAGAAGGAGGGCGACGTGAACAAGGGCTCTGAAGCTGATGGGGGAAATGTACTCGGTAGGCAATGTCTTCACTCTAGGAAGTTGGTAGACCCATTAGGGACAGATGGGAGCTCCATGTATTCACTGCCCTGGGCTGGAGTTCATGGGCTGCACGTCTAGATCTTGCTGGCTTGGCCGGGAGAGCCACCCCTGGACCAGGTTCTGTTCCTCAGCCTGCCATGCACTGGTACTCCCTGACACCCCCAAACTCCCATCCCCTCTTCCTGTTTCTTGGCCTACACTCAGCCTGGATCACCAGTTTGGCCTTCTGTTCCACTTCTGCCCTGCAGAGATGTTTACCTTACTCTGAGCATGGTTTGTAAATTTTTAAAAGATTTATTTAATTCTGAGAGAGAGGTAAAGGGAGAGTGCAAGCAGGGGAGGGGCAGAGAGAGAGAGGGAGGCAGAGGATCCCAAGCAGGCTCTGTGCCGACCACAGAGAGCCCGAGGCGGGGCTTGAACTCATGAAATGTGAGATCCTGACCTGAACCGAAGTCTGATGCTCAACCCAGGCGCCCGCCACTTGCTTACCTTAAAAATTGTCCCTCGGGCGCCTGGCTGTCTCAGTCAGTTAAGCACCGACTTTGGCTCAGGTAATGATCTCATAGTTTATCGGTTCGGGCCCCACGTTGGGCTCTGTGCTGACGGCTCGGAGCCTGGAGCCTGCTTCGGATTCAGTGTCTCCCTCTCTCTCTGCCCCTCCTCTGCTCATGCTCTGTCTCTCAAAAATAAATAAACGTTGGGGCACCTGGGTGGCTCAGTCAGTTAAGCGTCCGACTTCAGCTCAGGTCACGATCTCGCGGTCCGCGAGTTCGAGCCCCGCGTCGGGCTCTGGGCTGACGGCTCGGAGCCTGGAGCCTGCTTCCGATTCTGTGTCTTCCTCTCTCTCTGCCCCTCCCCCGTTCATGCTCTGTCTCTCTCTGTCCCAAAAATAAATAAACGTTAAAAAAATAAATAAATGTTAAAAACTTAAAAAAAAAAATTGTCCCAAGCATGTCAAGCATGTTCCAGTCCCGGGTGTCCACTGATGCTTCTTCCTTTCAATAGTAAAGGAACAAGCAGAAAAATGATTTACAATTTACTTTATAAAAAATGCAGTTGTACAACTAATTTTGCACGTGTAAGTTTAAAAAAAAAATACTCTGATTAGAAGCAGAGCTGCAACAGGTGATGGTCATTTTCAAAGCGTCCTCTACGAATTGTGAATAACTGTGCTGATAATGTAACAAGAAGGACGGGGAGAATTCGACTCCGAATACAAAAAGCTTAATGCTTTTCATTAGTAGAGGAATGAAACCAGCCTAGGGTGTCCTGGGAGGGCAGTGTCCCCCTGGCTTTGTGACTTTTATCATCACTCGGTAGTGGGCCTCACTGTGCGATTTTCAAGTGTCCGCTGAAAGGGACAGGGTCCTAGATCTGCCCGTAGTGCACAACTCCTGTCCTGTCATCTCCCCGTGAGAGAGCCTTTGGCTTTTGCCGTCTGGTTCCACAAGACGCCTGCGTGGGTGAACCTAAATGGAGGAAAAAACTGGATAGGTTATATCGTGGGTGTACTTTTGCAAATGTGGTATTTCAACAGCCTGGAGAATTACCGAAGCAGAAGAGATGATTCTGCAGGCAAATTTAATTACTTTTAAAGAACAAGCCAATTCCAAATTCTGGGTCTCAAATGAGGTTCTTATTTGACTTTCTCCGGTATTTAAACAGGTTACTTTCCCCTGGAAATCTTAGCTTAGGGGAAAGAATTAGCTGATTTCGGGTTTCTCTGAGTGTTTTTTAAATTATAGAGGCACTAACAGCTTACAAAAATTATTCAAAACAGTGGTTTAGAAATTATAAAATGCAAGCCTTCAGCTTGTGGAATTCATCCTTCATCTCACTTTCTAGGGTAGCTTGTTAAAAGAGCTTTCAGTCCATTTTCTGTGAATTCATCTATATCTATAATTATATCTACAGCTGTGGGAATGCTTCTCAACCGGATGTGATTTGGCCCCCCCCCCCCCAGACACTTGAGAATGTCTGGAGACATTTTTGGCTGTCACAATGAGGAGGGACTACTGGCATCCAGTGGGTGGAGGCCAGGGATGCTGCTAAACATCTCACAATGCACAGGACAGCCCCCACCACAATAGGGCAAGATGTCAAGAGTGTCATTATTGAGCAACCCTAATCTAAATGTTTTCTGCATACAGGGAAACTTGAGAGAGGAAGATGATGGAAGAGTAGGAGGACTTAGGTTCGTCTCATCCTATGAACACAACCAGAGAACTATCAAATCATCCTAAATACCTCCGAAACCAACCTGAAGGCTGATGGAACAAATTCCACAACTAAAGGGAGAGAAGAGGCCTCATCAAAGAAGGTAGGAAGTGTGGAGATGTGGTTTAGGGGAGAAATGGATCACAGGTGCTGCAGAGGGGAGGGAGCCGTGGTCATAGAGGAGGGTGAGAGAAAGGGGGGGGGGGACACACAAAGAGAACATTTCCCCAAAGCCATTTGCTTAGAAAAGGAGGGGCTGAATTTTGTGAGTTCTTACAACCAGTGGGGCTTAAAGCCTAGAGTTTTAAAGGCCAGCAGGCTTGGCTGGGATAAAGCCCAGAGGGCACTATGCTGCTCCTGGAGAGAAGGCAGGCAAACAACCTGGGGGCAGACAGCATGGAAGCAGCAAACTGAAGAACTCCTGGGGCCCACAGAGGGAGATTAGTTGCTCTTCTCAGAGCATGCCCAGTACAGGCAACATTCATGGAGATGGCTCTCTGGAAACAAAGGAGTTTACTAATCCCCTTTCCCTCCCCTGCCTCTCAGCATAAACTCAGAGCCACCTGTGGGAAGCAGCCCAGTGCTGGCCCTGGCTGCCTAACTTATCAAGCCCCATACCCCTGTGCTCTGGCGGGACTTCCCTTCTCAGTCAAGCTGGCCTCAGTTCCAGTGTGGGAGGCCCCTGCCCCAGAAGACCAGTGCAAACCCCTGCCCACACCATGGCTCCCAACCAGAGAGTCCTACAGGGCCTCCGTTCTGGTGGAGTTGGTGTCAGGTCTCATTTCACAAGCAGACCAGAGCACACCTCGTCAAAACTCACCACATTCAGGCCAGGGACCAAACACTGCCCATGGCAGGCAAGGAGAGCACCTGCAGATGACTGGCCTGAAGGATGGAGCAGCCACAACACAACAGCAGGGCACACACAGCACAGCACACACTAGACACACTCCCTGAAATGCCTGAGCCTGGGCACTGCATGACCCCTTCTTCACAAGGCCATTACTCTCAGAAGCAGGAGATATAACTGAATTTTCTAACACAGAGAAGACAGAGACTTAGACAGAATGCCAAGATGGAGGATTTCATACCAAATTAAAGAACAGGGTGAGGCCACAGCCAGAATTCTAAGTGAAATAAATAGAAGGAACACGCTTGATGGAGCATTTAAAGCAACAATTGTAAGGATACTCGCTGGGCTTGAGAACAGAATAGAAGACATTGGTGAGACCCTTACCACAGAGATAAAAAAGTCAAAAAAAAGAATTAATCAGAGATGAAACATGCGATTACTGAGATTAGAAACGGGCTTGATGTAATGAGCAGCAGGCCAGCAGAAGTGGAGGAGTGAATTACTGACCTAGAAACAAAATAATGGAAAATACTGACGCTGAACCAAAGAAAGAAGAATTAGGCAACGCAAGAATAGACATAGGGAACTCAGTGACTCCACCAAATGTAATTGCATTCATATCATAGGAGTCCCAGAAGAAGAGAGAGAAAAGGGGGCAGAAAAGTTATCTCAAAAAATAATAGCAGAAAACTTCCCTAGTCTGGGGAAGAAAACAGACCTCTAAATCCTGGAGGCACAGAGAACTTCCAGCAAAGTCAACAAAAGCGGGATAACACCAAGACATATTATAATTAAATTTGCAAAAAATAGTAATAAAAAATCTTACAAGCAGCAAGACAAAAGAGGTCATTACCTTACAAGGGGAAATTCATAAGGCTAGCTGAAGATTTCTCAACAGAAACTTGGCACACCTGAAGGGAGTGGCAGGATATATTCAAAGTGCTGAATGGGAAAAATCTGAAGCCAAGAATACTCTATCCAGCAAGGCTATCATTCAGAATAGAAGGAGAGATAAAGAGTTTCCCAGACAAGCAAAAACTAAAGGAGTTCATGGCCACTAAACCAGCCCTGCAAGAAATATTAAAGGAGACTCTTTGAGTGCAAAGGAGAGACCAAAAATGACAAAGACAAGAAAAAAAATCAGAGAAAATCTCCAGAAACAGCAACAAGACAAGTAATAAAATAGCAAGAAATACGTATCTATCACTAATTACTTGGAATGTAAATGGACTTAAATGCTCCAATGAAAAGACCGAGTGTCAGAATCGATTAAAAAAACAACAACAACAAGACCCATCTATATGCTGCCTACAAAAGATTCATTTTAGACCTAAAGACACCTGCAGATTGAAAGTGACACTCGCTCCCTCTCTCTCTCTCTCTTTCTCTCTCAAAAATAAATAAACATTTTAAATAATAATAAATAAATAAATAAAACAAAGACTGTAACAAGAGACAAAGAAAGGCAGCTTATAGTCATAAAGGAGACAATCCTACAAGAAGATACAACAATTGTAAATATTTATGCACACAACTTGGAGGCACCCAAATATATAGAACAATAACAAACATAAAGGAACTAATTGATAATAACACAATAGTGGTAGAGGACTTTACCACCCCACTTACATCAATGGACAGATCATCTAAACAGAAAATCAACAAAGAAACCATGGCTTTGGGGGGGGTGGGGTGCAAGGGAGCAAGGGGCAGAGAGAGAGGGAGGGAAAGAGAGAGAGAAGTGGGGCTCACCTAAACCAGGGCTCGAGCTCACCCAAAGTAGGGCTCATGCTCATCTAATGTGGGGCTCGAATTCACGAACCGACCTACGAGATCATGACCAGAGCCAAAGTCCGATGTTTAACAACTGAGCCACCCAGGTGCCTGTGAAGCAACGGCCTTGAATGGCACAGTGGACCAGATGGACTTAACAGACAAATACAGAACATTCTATCCTAACACAGCAGAATACACATTCTTTTTAAGTGCCCATGGAACATTCTCCAGAATAGATCACATATTAGGTCACAAAACAGGCCTCAAACAAAGACAAAATGATTAAAATCATACCATGCACCTTTTCTGACCACAATGCTATGAAACTAAAAGTCGAACACAAGAAAAAATTTGGAAAGACCACAAAGACAGGTTAAACAATATGCTACTAAATAATCAATGGGTCAAGCATACAGGAAAACTTTAAGTAGGAAGGATGGTTCTAGAAAATAGCAATTCTGAGAATTACAGCACCACCATGTCTTAGAAGTTCACATGGGGACTCTACCCACTAAGGATCTAGTATTATTTTCTTTTTCTTTTAAAAGTCTTTAAACCAGTTTTTTTTTTTACTTAAAAATTTTTTTTTATGTTTATTTATTTATTTATTGAGAGAGAGAGAGAGAGAGTGAATGGGGGAGGGACAGAGAGAGAGGGAGACGCAGAATCTGAAGCAGGCTCCAGGCTCTGAGCTGTCAGCACAGAGCCTGATGCGGGACTCGAACCCATGAACGGTGAGATCATGACCTGAGCCGAAGTTGGATGCTCAACCCACAGAGCCACCCAGGCTCCCCTCTTCAAACCAGTTTTAGAGCAGGCATTGAAATACATTTATTCCCAATTCTACTTACTCATTTTGGCAGAGAAGGTCACCTTGGGGATTCAGCCAGGTTGTCCCTAGACTGGGGAGAATCAGGACAACAGACCTTGGGTTTGGGGGCCCACAGCTGCTTGGATGAGTAGCCCCCGGACACTCTGGGCAGGGGGTGCAACTGGGGACGGGGGGGGCTCCTGGTTGGTACTAAGCAGGATATGCGCCGTTCTATATGGTAGAGAGCATAGGGAGCGAGATGGAGAAGAATCAAGTTTAAAGTCATTCAGGGGTATTTTGAAAATGTTGTTATATAAATAATATGTTTCGTAATACACTTCTGTTTCAAAATATGTTTAATCGTTAATTAGCATTTTGTCACCAATAGGCATTTATTGGACACTTAATGTGGCCCTGGCATTTGCCAGACACGACGCGTATTTATTCCAGACAAGTAAACGGGAAAATCCTTCCTGTGCCCTTTCTCAAATGCCATGATTTGTCACTCCCCGTGAAATCTCTAAATATGCTTTATCCTGCGTTGGAATTTCAGTCTCCGTCCTTGAAAACAGATGTGTGGTCGAAGAGACAAACTACAGAGCTTTGAGTCGACGAACCAGCTTGAATTCCCAATCCCACCGTGAGCTCGCACTAGGATGTGCTGTGTTGATAATCACTCACGATCCTCTCCTCCCAGCTCTTCGTTTCATTCACTCAGCTTCTAAGGAAACCAAAAGGAAAATGAATATATCCAACATCCAGCCACTTCCCACCACTCCTACTGGGCCATCCTGGTCTTCTCCACTGGATTAATGCCATAGTCTTCTCATTGGTCTCCCTGCTTCTGCCCTGGGGCCCTGGCAGCTCATCTCCATTGAGCTGACAGATGCTAAACAGATCAGGATACGTCCAGATTTCTCTATATCTACCTTCAAACTGCTTTTTTTTGTTGTTTTAATGTTTTATTTGTTTTTGAGAGAGAGACAGACAGAGGGCGAGCATGGGAGGGGCAGAGAGAGAGGGAGACGCAGAATCCGAAGCAGGCTCCGGGCTCCGAGCTGTCAGCACAGAGCCCGACGCGGGGCTCGAACTCACAAACCGTGAGATCATCACCTGAGCTGAAGTCGGACGCTTAACCAACTGAGCCACACAGGCGCCTCCCTTTATTATCTAACTTCAAATTAAAAGTATCCAGATAGAATTCTTTGATTAAGTTGCTAACCACAAAATATTTTTGCTAATAGGTCACTACATGCAGCATGGGTAAAATTCAGCCAGATATAGGAAATGTGTGCAACCAACAGCCGATCTATCTACATGAACTTTATATTTGCAAACTTCCTTTTACTCCCAGTCAATCCACCCTCTCTGAGCTGTGGGCCATACCTTGCTAGCCTACTTGAGGGAGGGCCACGTATCGCTGAATCTCTTGCTTTTTCCTGTCCTGTTTCTGTACGTGACTGTCTATGCCTGTGGGGTTTGGAGATAAGCATATGGCTCCGCACTAAGAGAAACATACCGTGAGCTACATTTTAAACTTTATAGTCGCTCAATTAAAAAAGTAAATAGTGGGGAGATGCGCCTGAGTGGCTCAGTCGGTTAAGCATCTGCCTTCAGCTCAGGTTATGATCTCACAGTTTGTGAGTTCGAGCCCCAACTCAGTTCTTGAGATCGAGCCCCAACTGACAGCACGGAGCCAGCTCCAGATTCTCTCTCTGTCCCTCCCCCACCTGCACTCTCTCTCAAAATAAATAGACATTTTTAAAAAGTAAATAGGTAGAAAAAATTATGTAATTTTTATAATATATTTTATTTAACCTAGCATACCCAAAATATTATTGGAACAAGTAACCAGCATTTAAAAGATTAGGTGCACCTGGGTGGCTCAGGCAGTTAAGCATCCGAGTTTGGCTCAGGTCACGATCTCCCAGTTCTTGGGTTCAAGCCCCACGTCGGGCTCTGTGCTGACAGCTCGGAGCCTGGAGCCTGTTTCGGATTCTGTGTCTCCCTCTCTCTGACCCTCCCCTGTTCATGCTCTGTCTCTCTTGCTCTCAAAAATAAAAATAAACATTACATTTTTTTAAAATTTTTTTTTAAAGACTAATGAGATATTTGACATCCTTTTTTTGTACCAAGTCTTCAAAATGTAGTGTGTATTTGCCACTTACGGCACATCTCAATTTGGACACATTTCAAGGACTCAGTAGCCACATGGGGCTAATGGCTACTGTCGGGGACTAAATGTTTGTGTCTCTCCAAAATTCATACGTTGAAATCCTACCCCCCAATGTGATGGTATGAGGAGGTGGGGCCTTTGGGAGGTAACCAGAATTACATGAGGTCATGGGGGCAGAACCCTCCTGAAAGGGATTAGTGCCCTTATAAGAGTCACAGAAAACTTACCGCTCTCTCCTCTCTGCCACCTAAGGATGCGAGAAGATAGCCATCTATGAACCAGGAAGTGGGTCCTCATCAGACACCAAATCTGCCAGCACCTTGATCTTGGACTTCCCAGCCTCCAGCACTGTGAGAAATGCATGTTTGTTATTGAACTCTCTCAGTCTGATATTTTGTTACAGCAGCCTGATCTAAGACCGCTGCCATATTGGACAGTACAGATACAGACTTTCTTTTTCAATGTCTCATGTTGATAATGTTACTCAACATATTAATAATAATGGCCCTACTTATTCAGTCAATCGAAAGAAATTCTCGAGTGTCTACGATGTATCGGGAGCTGTTCTAGGCCCTAGGATACCGCAGTGAAAAAAGCAGACAAGCTTGCCTTCCTGTCCAGAATTGACATTCTAGTCTTGAACAGAGTAAGCAGTAACAGGTCTATAGCGCAAAGGGGATGATGGCTAACACCATGGAGAGGGGTGATAGGGAGAGCCGGGGCTGGGGGAGGGTTGCAATTTTTAAAAGGATCTGGCCTCGCTGAGCCTGTAGCCCCTGAGCAGCCGGAGGGAGGCGAGAGAGAGAGAGAGAGAGAGAGAGAGAGCGAGAGAGAGTGCACGCAAGGCCCCGGGGCATCTAGGGGAAGGAGGCTCCACGTAGAGAGAAGAGCGGGGACAGAAGCCATTCTCTTGGTGTCCAGAGATCTGCAAGGTCACTGTAGCTGGAGTGGGGAGAGCAAAGGGCAGTGCAGTAGGAGATGAGGTTGGGGAGGGGAAAGGAGCATCCTCACGACTCAGTAGGACTTTGGCTTCCCCCCACCCCCCACCCCAAATGAGAATAGGAGCCTTGCAAGCCTTTTAAATGGAGACCTCCATTTTACCAGCACCTTCTGGCTGAGCCCATGCATTTGCTGCCAGTCCTGGTGCTCTCTCTTTTTCCCTGTCTTTGTTTCTGCCCTAAGCATGTAACCCTAGAATGCACTGCTGAAATGTGAAATGTGGTTGATCTCTTCAATTCTTTCTTTGCCCATCCGGCTATGTGGAAGGAGACAGAGAGATGATACATTCAGCTTTCAGGAAAGCGACCATGGGGGACAGAAAAGATCAGCCTCTGGGCAATGTCTTCCATTAGACAGTTACCCCAGGGAAGGACAACATGCCTCCTCCTGATAGCACATTCCATTTGTTCAGATGCAAACACCTAGCCGAAATGGCCACCTCGTCCTTTAGAGGTCTGCCTCTGAGACATGAAGACCATTACCCTTCATGTGGTCCAGGCTCAAAGTGTGGTCCAGGACCGGCAGCACCAACCCTAGCTGTGGAACCTAGATGCACGGGGTCAGAATCTCATTTGAACAAGCTCTCCAGGGGATTCATCCATGCAGTCAAGGTTGAAAAGTGCTGCCCTAGACCTTTCAACGCTGAATCCTCTCTGAACTTCTCCGTAATACGAATGTGTTACTGGCTTAAGATAGCAATGATCATTTATTATTTTTCATGATTGTGGAGACTAACTGGGCTCTACTAGGTGATTGATTCTTCTGCTCATGGCGTCACCTGGGGCTGGGGCTCATCTGGAAGCTTGAGTGGGCTGCACTGACCACGATGGCTCATGCACATGGCGGGCAGCGGCACGGGGATCATTCTGCCCCATGTTCCGTCAGCTGAGGATACGGCCATCCGGGGGTCTGACTGGGCTGGAACACCCAAGATGGCTCCCTCATGGGGCTGAGAGTTAGTGCTGGCTGCCGACTGGGAGCCCAGCTGGGGTGTCATCCAGAGAGCCTCAGTCCTCTGTGGACTCTCCACGTGGCTTGTCCCTCTCCGAGCGTGGCGGCTTGATTCCAAAAGGGAATTTTCCAAGGGACGAAGCTATAGATCTCTTCAGGCCCGGCTCCAGAAGTCGTCCTGTAAGACCTTGCTGCATTCTGTTGGCCAAAGCAAGCGACAGGGCCAAACCAGATTCAAGGAGAGGGAAAAAGACTCCATCTCTTGATGGGAGGCGTGGCAAGGACCTTGCAGCCTTCTTTAATCCGTCCCCACAGAATAACTGACAATTAGGGAGCAATCGTCCCATAAGTACTATTATCCAGGGGCGCCTGGGTGGGACAGTCGGTTAAGTGTCCGACTCTTGATCTCAGCTTGGGTCATGATCTCGCCGTTTGTGGGTTCGAGCCCCCAAGTGGGTTCGAGCTGATGGTGCAGAGTCACTTGGGATTCTGTCTCTCTCTCTGCCCAGCCCCCACTTGTGTGTTCTCTTTCTCTCTCTCTCTCTCTCTCTCTCTCTCTCTCTCTCTCTGTCTCAAAATAAATAAACTTAAAAAAATATTTTTTTAAGTACTATTATCCAAACTATCTGATTCATCAATGTTAAAATGCACACATTTTTTTTTTTACATGTTATAGATCCACAGGAAGTTGTTAAGATAGTACAAAAAAAAAAGCCCTGTGCACGCTTACCTGGTTTTCTCCGATGGTTAGACCACACATAATTTGAACAACATCAAAGCTAAGAAACTGACCTCGGTACAGTGTGTGTGTCTGGTTCTTTGTCATTTTAAAAGTGCACAAGTGACAGTTACTAGGTGATTGCGACCTAAGTTCTATTGCCACATTTCATCCGTTTTAAAACCCACAGCCTTTCTTTCCCATTTGACTTCTCTGAAATGAAAATGCATCTTGCATTCAAACACATCTTACAGTTAGAAGCATCGCTTTTCTTTTCCTAGTAGTGCTTAAAATAATGATGTGTTTTACAAGATCTACATATAATGTCTTAGGTTCCATTAAACACTGTATTGGCCCATTTTCCAGGCAAAGAAACTGACACACCGAGAGGTTAAGAAACCTGCCCAAGGTCACACAGTGAGTAGGGCTAGTGGTGAGAACACAGGGACAGAATTCCGACCCAAGCACTCTGACCCTAGAGCGAATATATTCACCTTTAGTCTCTTGGAAGGTAATTATAACACACTTATATGTAGCATCTTCTAGATTTAGCCTGGCATTGGTGGGGTTAGGGCAAAGTGTGTAAAGAGACAAACCCACACTCTCTGGGTCCAGATCCCGCATGCTTACCCTACGCTGCATTACTTACCACAGAGCTAGCATTCCATGCGTTCCATGGGTATAGCTTTCCTGATCATAAAACTATGTGAATTTCAAAGGTCACAGGAACAACAGGCTCACGAGCTATTTGATGTTAAGCTTGAGGCCACAGGGTGCTGCACTTTTCCAGCTGCTGCCTGAGTAACAGACTTATGTCCTTTGCATTCGAGTGCACTGACACTTTTCTCCTTAGTGGGACACGTTCAACCCCCATTTAACCGATTCTCTGCAGGGATTAGAAACTGAATGGGGGGGGGGGATGAAATTAAGAACATGGAAAGGAAGTGGTTCGTTTGTGATGGAAATAACGCAAATTCTGGAGACAGGCAGACCACCTACAGGTTGAAAAACCAGAATTTGTCACTGTAAAGCTGTTGAAATAACTTCTTACAGATGACGCCCCCCCCCTTTTTCCTACCACCATAATGTGAAAGAAAGAGAGAGAG
>NW_026059590.1:0-47141 GCF_023721935.1 Panthera uncia | reverse complement strand
CCACCGATGCGATCGCTGCAAATATTGCTTAAGTGAACTCGCTTCCCACCGATGCGATCGCTGCAAATATTACTTCTCCGTTTCTCATTTCTGTTTGGGGAATATACAAACAAAAGAATACGGTCTTGTTCCCAAGCTTTCACGTGTTAATTTTTGAAAAGCTGGTTTTCAGGTTCTTAGAATGTAGAAGGTAACTTACCAGCCTCCCTCTTTACCTCTGTTCTCTTAGTCCTCGAGCTCAACGGTGCCAACACAACCAACCAGGAGAGCAGTGAATATAACGCACCTGCTTCACCCAGGAGCGCCCAGGGCCTTGAACGTTGTAGGAACTTAATGGTACTAAGTTTTTGTTAAGAACTGTTTGTTTTTATCTTGTTTTTTAATGTTTTTAATGTTTATTTTTGAGAGAGAGAGAGAGACAGAGTGGGACCAGGAGAGGGTCAGAAAGAGAGTGAGATGCAGAATCTGTAGCTGGATCCAGGCTCGCAGCCGTCAACACAGAGCATGATGTGGGGCTTGAACTCACAAACCACGAGATCATGACCTGAGCCCGAGTCAGACGCTTAACCGACTGAGCCACCCAGGTGCCCCAAGAATTGTGTTTTTTTTTTTTAATTTTTATTTATTTATTTTGAGTGTGAGAGAGAGAGAAAGAGAGCAAGAGCAGGGGAGGGGCAGAGAGAGGGGGAGATAGAATCCCAAGCAGGCTCCACGTTTGTAAGCACAGAGCCCGACACGGGGCTCGATCTCATGAACTGTGAGATCATGCATGACCTGAGCCAAAATCAAGCTGAGCGCTTAACCGACTGAGCCACCCAGGTGCCCCAAGAATTATTTTTAACGAAGTCGTTATTCCATATTGAATAATCTTAGAATCATGTGGACCCACAGTTGGTGTCACTACCCTTCTCCTTGTCTCTGTTTCCTCCTGTCTTCAGCTATAAAAGCCTTTCAAGCCAGAATCACTAGAGTCGTTTCACAGTCTAAAATGAGCACTATAGGCCTTGCTCTCCCACAGTCCAGACAGAGATAGACACGGAAGCCTCCTGCTTCAGTTGTTCGTTGTACCATATTGAGAAAACCACACAAGTGAAATCTTGATTTCAACGATTGTTCCGATTTGTATACAATGCTTTTAACAAGCCTTGCTGATATTTTACAAGTAGAGAGTGGACTAAAGCTTTTTAAATGGCGTAAATTCCCTCTAGCTTTAGAGTTAGGTGGGGTTTTTTTATGTTTATTTTTGAGAGAGAGAGAGAGCACGCGCACGTGCGCGAGCACGAGCACAAACAAGGGGGAGGGGCAGAGAGAGGAGGACAGAGGATCCGAGTTGGGCTCTGAGCTGACAGCACAGATAATCAAGCCTATACGTGGTAACTGGTTAGCACGGGATGATGACAACCATGGGAGACAGTTTAAGGACATGTATTTGACGCTGATATTAAATAAAGGGGGAAATGTTTCAGACGTGTGGCAGGCACAGGTCTGATCTTTCACGGTATAAACACAAGGCTATTTAGTGTAGTGTGTCCAACCTACCCTTAAACTTCCCAGGGGACCCCTCTGAGCTGTTACATCATTCTTTATATTTTTGGTTGGAATAATAGCCAAAATATTCATCAACTGATGAATAGCGAAACCAAATATGGTACGTCCATATATTGGAATATTATTCAGCCACAAAAAGGGATGAAGTACTGATATGTGCTAGTACTACCTGAATGAATTGAAAACATTACACGATGTGAAAGAAGCCAGCCCCCAGAGGTCACATGTTCTTTGCCAGGGGGTAGAGCGGACTGGGTTGGGGGGAAATGGAAACAACTGCTAATAAGTACTGGGTTTCTTTTGAGGGTGGCGAAAATTTTCTAAAATCGATTGTGGTGATGGTTGAACAACTCTGTGAATTTACTAAAATACATTGAATTGTACACATCACATGGGCGAACAGTTTGGTGTGTGAATCGCATCCCACTAAAGCTGTTATTAACACACGGACTGGGGGTTGGAGTTGGAGTTCGATGCGGGATGGCTTGAATGCCAAGGAGAGGCGTTTGCGCTCTTCTCGTCCATGGGCAACCATCAGTATTTTCAAGGAGTAGGGTCACATGATCAGATTTTTGTCTTAGATAAACCCCTGTTTTCGCGGCATGCGTGATGGATGGAAACCAGGAAAATCTGTCCGAGAGAGAGCAGTGAGAATGTGCCATATTTGTAGAGAATTCACAAAAATATGAGGTGTGCTTCGTTCTCGCGGCATTCTTCCCTCCATATCAAAAAGGCAAACCCTTATCAATTCATGAGCCCAGAGACATATCTGTTGCAGGGCCAAGAGCAGAATTTGTTGGGAGACAACTCGCCAAAGAGCTCCATTTCTGTGTCAACACTTGGCATCATCTTTTTTTGATTCTAGCCATCGATGTGGGCGCAACATGGTATCTCATTGTGCTTTTGCCTTGTATTTCCCTAATGGCCAGTGAGGCCGAGCGTCTTTTCATGTGCTTGTTGGCCATTTATATCTTCACCCTCTGTCTTGCTGACGCAGCACTTTTCCAATTAGAGGTTGATTCTTTCGCTCTCTTGAACTGGAAATATATAAACCTAGCGGCTCTCAGGCCAGGCAGTTTTGCCCCCCAAGAAGGTTGCAAAGCAAAATACAGATACCCACTTCAATTTGAATTTCAAATAAGTGGCAAATAATGTTTCAGTATACATATGTCCTGAGGGGGAGCAAAATATTAGAGTTATTTATGAAACGGCGCAGGAAGGACACATCGACCCTCCTTGTCCCCCGAAAGCAGGAATACACCCCATGTGGAAGGTACCCTTCCTGTACCAGGAGGGCGGAAGGCACCCGTACGTATCACCAGAGGAAGGGAACTGACGGCCAAGAAGGCTGTATAAACAAACCTTGTTACTTCCTCACTACTTTACTAAGCCCAAACCCCTTTCTGTCGTCAATTCTTGACAAATTGTTTCTTTGTCGAAAAGGCATAAAAGCTGCCTGCTTTGGTGACTCCTTTGAGTCTCCTATTTTGATGAGCTCACATACGTAGGGAATTAGATTTGGTTTTCCCCTGTTAATCTGTCTTTGTGGTAGAGCCCCTCCCCAAGGAATGTGGTAAAAACCTCAAGACCAGGGAAGGCCACCAGGCTATGCGCGCGTGCACGACATTCCCCACGGCTCTGTGACATAGACTGCCCATTCAGACTGTATGTTACCATATATGGGAGACACAGGAGCAAAAATTGTGCAAAAGGCAACTCCCCACCGTGCTCTGGGCACAGCCTTTGGGGTCTAAGCCCACTGAGCCCGTGCTGGCACAAATAAAGCTGCCTCCCGCAAAGAAAAGCCTCATGTCCCGACTCTCTGTGTGTGACAACCCACTACATCTTGTGTCACCTTAACGATTAGACTAGCCCAAGAGCCTGGAAGGGAAGAAACAAAAAGTTTTCCTCCCCGACAGTCCCAAGTTTTGCATAGGACATACACACACAGGAAAGTGATTCGTTGTTGATCTGAAATGCAAGTGGGACCGCGCATCCCATATTTTAAATTTGCTAAATCTGGAACTGCACCCCAAGGAGACATTTTACTGTGTCTGGAGGCGTTGTTGGTGGTCACAACTCGGAGCGGGGAGGGAGGAGGGCTGCCAGGGGGCGGAGGCCCCGGGTTGGCTACTATGTACCCCCAGGGAGCACAGAAAAGGGTTTGCAGGTCAGTAGCTCGGAGGTCGTGAACCCTGTTTTAGCCATTTAATGAGAGCTGATTCTGTGAGATGAATAGTCTACTAGAATTAGCTCGTGGCCTCTGGAAAAATGAAGCAGACGGGCGATCTGGGGTGATCAGGTGGGAAATTCAACTGAATCGACCCCCTTTTCGATGAGGACTAAGACCAGTCTTGGCCACTCTGCCCGGGGGGGGGGGGGGGGGGGGGGGGCGAGTGACAGGAGCCCCATGCAGCCTGCAGGCAGGCAGACAGGGACGGGCCTACTTGGCCAGCAGAGAAGCCATCACCAGAGAGGCAGAAGTCCACACGCGTCCTCGTCTGCATCTGCCCGTTCCTGCCACAGACCAGAGTCCCAGCCGCCCACTGTCACCCCCAGCCCCCGGGACCACAGGCACAGTGAGGCCGCCCCATGGCTCTGTTCGTGGGAAATGAACACGTTCAGTATGAACGGCAGACAAGCCGAAGGTGAGATCGCTTCCCCTCCCCGGTGGGAACTGCCGAAGCTGTACGTTGTGCCATTGTCCCTCAACTTTCTCTTACCCCGAACGTGCGTCACAGTGTGTGCCTTCAACACATTCCTGTGGGCGGGGATCGTTTCCGGGAAGGTTGCCACGAACGTCAGCTTCTCTTCCCCTCTACAGCAGACGTTAATAGATTTGATGACCCCGAAACCCCGGCACACAGGCTCCTAAAATATGCCTTCCTAGACATGGCCTCTGCTTGATGTATGATCTCACGGTTCATGGGTTCGAGCCCCGCGTCGGGCTCGGTGCCGACAGCTCGGAGCCTGGAGCCTGCTTCGGATCCCGTGTCTCCCCCTCTCCCTGCCCCTCCCCTGCTCACGCTCTGTCTCTCAAAAATAAATAAACATTAAAAAAAGTTTTTTAAACAATAATACCATGCCATGCCGAGGAAGTGGAGCTCTGCTCCACAGAGCTGCTGTTCAGAAGCATGTGACTTGTTTCTAGAGAATGGAAATTTCTCTGGGCATCAAAGTCCTTGCACGAAGCAACTGTCTCCGTTCCCACTGGCTTTCTTTTAGGGACAGCAACACCCGGCAAGGCGGTGCTCAGCTGACCTGTCCCAAGACTGAATGACAGAGTAAATGTGCGCACGGTGGGTTCCGGGTCCCGCACGGCCACGCGTCTTGGCGCTAAGTTTCTGTTCCGTGTGAACTCTTCACCCCCTCCCTACACCACTGTTCTAGGGCTTGTCAAAACTAGAAATACTCCTCGTTTCCCCAGATGGCACCTTTTTTTATGGCAGAGAGATGAAAGATGGCAGATAGGTGGAGACAAGAATTTACGGTCCCTGTGTCCCCCGTCACAGTGAGGGCCACTAACGTGAAGGGATTGCCCAGGCTGCTCTTGCTTTCGCCTGCAAGTAGGGTCCTTCCCTGCTTGTGCGGCCCTGGGCCCTGAGGAGGGTGGGCCCCTCCACAAGGGGGGCTGAGGACAGGGCTTGCCAGCCCCCTGCCCCCGAGCCGGTCCGTGGCCCCCAAAGGAGGCACACATTCCCAAGGCCGGGGCGAAGGCTCTCCTTCTACTACTGGGGTCCACGGGGAGACAGATTATTCTGGTTAGATTGCTTGCCTGGGGTCAGTCACCACACAAATCGGTCTTTGTGCGCCCCAGCATCCGCTTTGCCAGGAAAGCAGTTCTTGGCGGTCTCTGTCCCAGGAATCCAGGCATACCTGTGCTTTTCTGTTAGGAAGCGAGAATTTCCTGTCCCCGTCAGGGTCCTCCTGGCTGGACTAGGAATCAAATAGACACGAGACAGATGAATAGGCGAAAATCAAGTTCAGTCTTGTACGTCTGGGGAATTCACACGGACACGGAAATTCCACAGTCAGGCACAACGAGGTCTGAGACTTCAGAGGAAAGGAATGCACTTCACGGGGCGGTAACAAGAGCAGAGGTTTGGTGATAAGATGTTTGTCCTGCCAGACACATGGGTCACCCAGATAAAACTTATCCCTGCTACTAACCCTTATTCAGGGAAAGATCCCCCTTTTAGATTTTTCCAGGTAGTTAAGGGAGGGGCGACTTTCTCTTGAGCCCACAGGATCTCCGTGCCTTCCGCTCAAAATGGCCTACGTGCCAGAGCACCGACTGGGTGGCTCAGTCGGTTAAGCGTCCAACTTTGGCTCAGGTCGGGATCTGGCGGTTTGTGGGTTTGAGCCCCGCCTCGGGCTCTGTGCTGATGGCTCAGAGCCTGGAGCCTGCTTTGGATTCTGTGTCTCCCTCTCTCTCTGCCCCTCCCCTGTTTTCTCTCTCTCTCTCTCTCAAAAACAAATAAACGTTAAAAAAAATTATTTTAAATAGCCTACATGCCGAAGTGGCACATTTTGGGTGGGGCTGTCCCAAACTCCTTCACCCGGTAATTTGAAATTGAGTACCGCCTCCAAGTATCGGGGTTTCCAACTCGGTCCCCGAGCACAGAAGCACCTGCTTGGGTCGGCATCTCCTTTCTCTGTTTATTCCTCCCCTTCCGACTGCCGAGAGCAGAAATAAACATCTATTCTCTGTAAAAGAGTCTTCCTTGACTGGACCGAACTTGCCACCCTTTGTATGGTAGAAGAATGGGAAAGAAGAAGAAAAATGAACGTGCATTTTGAAAGCCTGGCGGAGAACACAGCAGGTGCTGGGGAGAAGAAGGGCTCATCCCCAGTGCCCACCCCCACACCCGGCCTCCAGAAGAACAGCTATCTGACAACAGGCAGGGCAGATGGAAAATGGGAGAGTGCAGGTCTGTGGGAAGAGGAAACTGGGGAGATGGGATCCGCTGAGACAGGCAATAAAGTGAGCCCCCAGGGCGACGCCGCTGCTATCTGTGGGATGGGGCCCACGTCCATTCCAACCGCCCCGCCAGTCCCTGTGCGTGAAGCACCTTACTCATCACGACTCACAGACACCAGACAAGGGATGCGCGTGCATCTAAAGGCCAGGCTTCAAAGACGGCTTCAGCGATGCGTTATTTTTAGAACACGATTAGAAATCATCTTCAATTGCCCGATTTCCTGTCTCCTTCTAATGAGCCTCCTAAAAGACAGCACTGTATTCCTAAAACAGAACGGTAGCAACACACAGAGTTCCAGGAGAGACAGCACATTCATTGTCGGGAAGGCTTAAGAAACGGAAGGAAAGGGCAGGCGACAGCCTCTGGGCATGTTTTGACAGGTGCCAGGGGTCAGGAGTCACTTAGGACAAAGTTCACCAGCTGGAGGGCTTTCTATTGTGCTTGAGGGCCACCACGCAATGCCTGAGAACTTGGCAGGCCCTGGAGTAAATGGACTGTGAATCTCGGACTGTGGAAACAAAAGCCACCAACCAGGCGTTTGCCTGTGATGCCCATAGTCGTTCAGTTGTCATAAGATTACATAATGCACTGGGCAATACATACCCAGTAGAAACACGCGTCTAGAGCTGTGTGCGCTCTAAACAGAAAAAGAAAAGATGCTGTGCTTCAAAAGTAATATTCTAGCCGAGGAGGCAGGGTTAAAAGAATTAAACACACACGGGGCGCCTGGGTGGCTCAGTCGGTTAAGCGTCCGACTTCAGCTCAGGTCACGATCTCGCGGTCCGTGAGTTCGAGCCCCGCGTCGGGCTCTGGGCTGATGGCTCGGAGCCTGGAGCCTGCTTCCGATTCTGTGTCTCCCTCTCTCTCTGCCCCTCCCCCGTTCATGCTGTGTCTCTCTCTGTCTCAAAAATAAATAAATGTTAAAAAAAAAATTAATTAAAAAAAAAAAGAAACACACACGGTAGCAATACATACGCACACGTGCATGATCACGCGCGTTTGGCAAGCCCTTGGGACTCCACTTACAAGCACCCACTTCTTGAAGAAGAAACTGGGACTTTCTTGGTTCTCCTGGACCTCGAAGGGATAACAGGATAGCCCTAAGGAGAAAATTTCGGTAATTCTAGAAATGTGCTGCCAATCAAGGGATGGTTGGTAACGAAGGGCGCTTAAAAATGGTGTCTTTCTCTCTTGCACGCTTCCTGATGGGTGCATCCTGATTTGTTCTTCCTCCGAAAGGCGAATTAGCTATCACACATGCGTTTCGAATCAGCTTAGAAAGTAAGCTTCCAAAGGATGGTTTCATCTTCTCTTGCTGTACCTTCCTCACAGAGGGACTTGGCTCTGTATTTCGTGAATAACCCATGACAGTCGATTAGAAGCCTGTACGTTTCGGGGAACTCTATCTAGATGCTCGTACTTCTTCTCTTACATTATTGCATTAGTTTTTAAAAATCCACACCCTCAGGTCCTCCTCTCCGGTCCACTGGGATGGGGTCTGGAAGCATTGGAGTGGTTAGTTCTGCCTCGGGTGCAGCAACTTGGTAGAAGGCCCTGGGTCTCCGAGGGAACCTGAGAACCCGTTGAGTGTCTGTGAGTTGGGAGAGGGGGGTCTTCAAAACCATCGAAGTGGGGGTGGGAGAGGAAAAAAAATCATCTGAGCAAATTTCTTCACAACTGGCTCCAAAGCCAGTCTTGCTTGGAATGCCACACAAGCTCTGGTAAGGCACTTTACCGGACCAACTCCAGAGGTGACCCAACCTCCATTCCGTCTGGCACGCACAGGTGGGGCACGCTCTCACCCTTGAACGTTTTCCATCACCAGTGGGGCCGAACGTTTACCTCACGTCACTTGTGTCTTTTCCCAACCCTGTCGATGCCAGTTGTGTTGGGAACTATGCTTTTGTAATTTTTTCCCCAGCTTTACTGGGGTAGGAGTGACAAATAAAAATTGTATATATTTAGGTTGTATAATGTGGTCTTTTCCCAAGACGTACAATGGTGATTTCGTATACGTGTGCATTGTGGAGTAATTACCACAGTCAAGTTATGTTAACACGTCCGCCATTTTGCTTAGTGACCATGTTGTGTGAATGGTAGGAACACTTAAGGTCTACTCTCTCAGGATTTCAAGTGTGCAATTCTACCCTTCTGTGCGTTTAGCAATAGTGGTGAGTGGGATTGTTTTCACGGCACACAGAGGAAGACTCTGAAACTGAGGCAAAATATTCAAAGGTTCAGAAGAGCCCGTAGTCTAACCACCCTCCTGGGGATTCCAAATGTCTGAGGGAAGATGAAGACAGAAACCACAACCAGGGTTCCTGCTGGGCCCTCTATGGTTCTGCCACCCTTCCGGGTATGTCTGAGAACCGCCAGGAGAGAGCCCATCACATACCCTGGATCCAGAGGTTGAGAATCCGATTCAGAGCCCCAAATTTCTAAAACAACATGAAGTAAGATGGTCTATTGGAACCTGGAATAACAAACCCCTCCCCCCCCCAAAAGTAACTTCTCTTTGGCTTACAAATTAGAGAGGAACATTTGTGTTTATTGAAATGACTCAAACTAATTAATTCACAGCTATCACTTGGAAACACTCAAAGAGGAAAGGTCTGTGTTTGTATTTAAAATCTCAAAACAGCTAAAGAATTAGGATGCCAATCCAAAGCTCCAGCAAATCAATATTAGTGAATATTTTAGCAAAGTTGCATGTCCTTTCTTAAAGAAATTGGCATTAGGGTTTTCATCCCGTAGTAAATGTAAACATCATATATTGAGACGATACACAGAAAATCATTCTGGGTTTAATTCACACGGATGTGAAATGAAATTAGCAGGGCGTGGCAACCCAATGCTATTTATTGTGGGAAAAAAAGAATCTACCTTGGTGGTGGAAGGGAGCAGATTTTGCCACCCCAAGATAGGCTGCTTGGGCGTATTTATTATTGTAAGCCGGCTATCTTTCAGAAACTACAGACACAAGAGAAGTCCTGGAAAGAGAGTTACCCTTTTGTAAGGGGCATTTACAGGTAGGAGGGAAATCTCCATTTGGAAGGGCATCTCCCTCCTGCTGGCAGGAAGAAGGCGGCAACTAAATCTGTAGAAACTCTTCTCAATGGAGAAGGCAAGAATTTAGATCTGCCTAACAACCTCACCCTTGGTTCACTGTGCTCTGCTGATTATCTGCCATAACTGACTCCCCGTCTCCAACATCTTCGGTCTTTGGCTGGAGATGGTATTTAAGGTGGTGGCTTTGGCCATTCTGGGGAGTTGCTCAGTCTTCCTACATCTCTTCCCTGTATACAGGAGGTATACAGGTTATGCAACTTCTCTTTTTCTCCTGTTAATCTGTCTTCAATCAATTTAATTATTAGACTGGCCAAAGAGCCTAGAAGGGAAGAAGGGAAAACATGTCTACCCCTCCAGTAAAAAAAGACCCTGGTATTTAAAAATGATTGTTAAAATGTGAATACGTCCGAGCGCCTGGGTGGCTCAGTCAGTTAAACATCTGACTCTTGATCTGAGCCCAGGTCATGATCTCACGGTTCCTGAGTTTGAGCCCCGTATCTGGCGACACGCTGACATGCAATCCAGCCTGCTTGGGATTCTCTCTCTGTCCCTCCCACTCGCTCTCTCAAAATAGATAAATTAATTTTAAAAAGCTATCTAAAAAATGTGAATATGTCACACTTAGGCTTTAAACGCTCCAAGGTTAGCTACTTACATCCTTTCCATTATTAAAGTACCCTTGAAATTAGGAATGGAAATGTTCTTTTGGGATGGTCGTCTCTCCGTGGGAGGTATCAGAGAGATTCTTCTTCCTTCTTGGTACACTGCAGAGTCTTTTAAGAGCAAAGAGTTATTCTCGATTCAGGATGGAGTGAACAGCATCAACTGTAATCCAGCATTATTCCAGAAGGTTCTGTATTCACTGGGGAAGGTGGAATAAAATAATTCAGAGATGGCGCCGAGATCTTCAGGGAAAGAGGAAAAGAGAGAAGAGTTTATTGAATAGCTAAAGTAACAGAGTATGGCAGATGGAGCCTGAGCAAGGGAGAGACATTGGAACCGGGCCCCTGTAGCATTCATACACGAATTTCGTGTGGACGTTTGTTTTTTGGGGGTTTGTTTTTGTTTTTGTTTTGGGTGATACCTAGGAGTAACATAGGTGGGTCAAAGGGGAATTTTATTAGAAACTGCTAACTGGGGGCGCCTGGGTGGCTCAGTCGGTTGGGCATCGGACTCTTGATGTTGGCTCAGGTCATGATCTCGCGGTTGTGGGATTGAGCCCCACGTCGGGGCTTAACATTCTCTCTCAAAAGAAATAAACATTTACACAAAGAGAAGCTGCGAAACTGTTGTCCATGAGGCTATCCCATGTTACATTCCCAGCAACAACCTTCCACTTGGTCCACAGTCTCCACAGCACGTGATATTGTCAGACTTGTGACTTTTACCCATTCTCACGTATTTAATGGTAACGCATTGTGGTTTCGACTTACGTTTTCCTAACAACTAATTCTTAGTTATATGTTATTCTGGGATATATCCAATGACGTGTATATATATATATATATATATATATACACACACACACATATATATATATATATATACACACACACACACACACATATATATTTAATAAATATAATTGTATAGATATTATATATAACATGTATTAGTTATATAGTTATTATATGTTGAGCAACTTTTCACTTGCTCAGGATCCTTTTGGATATCTTGTTTTGTAAAGCACCTTTTGTCCATTTTTTAACTGAGGTTTTTGTCCTCTTTTATTGATTTGCAAACGTTCTTTAGGTATTCTGGTTGCAAAACCTTTGTTGGATACATATATTGCCAATATTTTCTCCCCAACACGAATCATCTTTTGTACTTGGTAAGGAAACTTCACTGCATTTGGGCAAGAATTGTTCATAAGGATAGAGCAAATTCTAATAGAGTTTGTTTGCTTTGCTACCTGATTGCCCCAGCATCCTATCTGGGCCATAAATAAAATGAAAGTCTATGGGGCGCCTGGGTGGCTCAGTGAGTTGAGCATCCGACTTTGGCTCAGGTCATGATCTCACGGTTCATGGGTTTGAGCCCCGTGTTGGGCTCTGTGCTGACAACTCAGAGCCTGGAGCCTGCTTCAGATTCTGTGTCTTCCTCTCTCTCTGCCCTTCCCCTGCTTACACTCCCCTGTGTCAGTCTCTCTCTCGAAAAATAAATAAACATTAAAAAAAAATTTTTTTTTTAAAAATGAAAGTCTGATATGTGGTAAGATATTGAGTTTTGATCGCATGCATTTATGTAATATGGTGTTGAACTTGCATTTGTGGAATAAAGTAATAATTGGGAAGAAAGGAGCTTTTTTTTTTTTTTAAGTTTATATTTCGAGAGAGAGGGAGAGAGAAAGGGCAAGTGGGGGATGGGGCAGAGAGAGGGAGAGAGAGAATCGCAAGCAGGCTCCACGCTGTCAGCACAGAGCCCTACCAGGGCTCGAACTCACAAACTCTGAGATCATGACCTGAGCCGAAATCAAGAGTTGGATGCTTAACCGACCGAGCCACCCAGGTGCCCCAAAAGGTGCTTTTTAAAAATGAAATTTAAGCCTCCGAGGTGGAAAAGTACCATCAGAGCAGACACATTCTTGAAATTATTTTTTCGATTAAATCATTCATTTGTTTAATAAATAAGAGCCTGCTAAATTCAAGGTACTTTTGTTGAACTCTGTAGGGTATATAGAGAATTGTAAAAGCAATGCTTTTCTTTGAGTAACAACTCACAATTCATAACATGCCCTCAGGAATTGTATTTGACCTTGAAAACGAGCTTCTCAAATTCTGCACCGCTTATTCATTAACTCCAAAAAGATATCTATCATGTGCCTACTCTGTGTCGGAACAGAAGTTTCCGAACAAGCCAGAGAGTAAATAAGAAACACGGGAACGGTAGAATTGCATGGAAACCGTAATGTCTCATCCCTTTACTAGCACTAACCACCTGCCTTCTGTGAACTTTGGGCGAACCTCTTTGCTTTCAGTGTTGACTTATTTTTTAAGTAAGTGATACCTTTACGTGGGTCAAAAATCAAAACGGTCTAAAGAAAAAAATCTCTATTGAGGTGTCTTCATCCACAGGTGGGTCTGCCCCGAGCTCTATACCACTGTCTCACTCCTTTTAGCAGATTCTTGGGTATCCTTCCAATGTGTCCTACTGGAAATACTCAGAGACACAAATACATGTTCTTATTTCTGTCTCGCTCTCACGGAAGAGTGGACGTATTTTATACTGTTACATAAATGGGTGAAAGGTGGCTTCTGCATATTGGCCCCTGTGCTGTCCTTTCCTCACAGGAGGCTGGGATCGTCAGCTCAAAGCCCACCAGGGACAAACTCAAAACTCTTACAGCACAGTCGCTTTCAATATAACCCACCCCCAAAGCATATCTGTAGGCATTTAGAGCCTGCCCGCTTCACATACCTGGAGGAGCTGTGCCCAGCGTTTGCGAGGCAGACGTAAGGTAAACCGTGGGGACACCTGAGAGCCCGAGATCCTGATGCCCATCCGAGGTCTCTGACCCAGAGACTCCACACCTTGCTGCTGTACAACATCACCTAGACACGGGAGCCCTTTCTCCAATCCCCCTCTCCCTGGGAGCTCCCTCGCCCTGGTTCCCTTCTGGGTGGTGGCCCCATGCTGCTATCTCTGGAGCCTCTCAGGGACCTCCCTCTCATACAACGTGTCCGGGTGTTATATACAATTCACTGTCATTTCATGGTCACGTCTTGCCCTCGATCGGCCCTGAAATTCTCAGTCTCATCACGCATACTCTGCATGTCCACCTTTTTTGTTTTTTGTAACTTAATATATTCTGGACAAGGTGCCCTCCATCATGCAGGTGTACCAAAGTGTGTTCAACCAGTCTTTTTTTTTTTTTTTTTTTTTAAGTGTATTTACTTTCAGAGAGAGCGCGCACGCAGGGGAGGGGCAGAAAGAGAAGGAGACAGAATCCCAAGCAGGCTCTGCGCTGTCAGTGCAGAGTCTGACGCGGGGCTCACGCTCACGAACCGTGGGATCGCAACCTGAGCCGCAGTCAAGAGTCGGCCGCGTAACCGACTGAGCCACCCAGGCGCTCCCGTTCTGCCACACTTGGATTATTTCACCATTTGCTCTTACAGTAATGCCGCGCTGCACAACCCCGTCGCTCATCATTTTGTTCGTGTGCAGGGAGACCTAGAGGATAAGTCCCCAGAAGTTGGGTTGCTGGCTCAAAGGGCAAACCCATCTGTAGTTTGGAAAAACAATGCCAGATCTCCCCTCTCGGCAAGCGCACGTGAGAGGGTCGGTTTTTTTGCACAGCCTCACCGGGTACCAGTCTGGCAGGTAAAAGTAAGCACCTATCTAACGTGCCATGGGTCCCACTGTAAAAATTGTTACCGTAAGGTTTGTTAATATGTCTATCTGGGCCACTGGACTGTGAGTCACTTGGAGTCTAGGACCATTTCTTGCTCATCTTTGTCTTGTTGCTTGGCTAGCCAATTTTTGCAAAAGATCTTCCTCCCCGTCTCCAACCCCCCCCCCCCGAAAACATATTCACTGAGTTGAATTTATCACCACCGTTAATCAGCCTAGAGAGAACGCCCCCTTCAACCCTTTCCATTGTGGTATGTGCCGCCTGACTTTTATGTTCTTGCCAACATTCTCTGGAGGCTGGGCCTTCTTGGCCCACCCAGCGCGGTAGACCAGAATTCCCTGAGAATGCACACACAGATGGCCACCCAGCAGCCCTCAACGTGCTTACAGAGAAATGGTGTTTGCATTTTTTTAAGGTTTTATTTATTTTTGAAAGAGAGAGAGGGGGAGCAGACAGGGAGGGAGACACAGAACCCAAAGCAGACTCCAGGCTCTGAGCTGTCAGCGCAGAGCTGGATGCAAGATTCGAACTCATGAACCACGAGATCGTGACCCCAAGTCGGACGCTCAACTGACTGAGCCACCCAGGCTCCCGGAAGAGAAATGGTGGTGTTTAAATAGCCCGTTAAGCTCATCCCCTGCTGGCACACCTCTGAGGCACATGGTGGTCCACACTGAGAAATACCGTGGGATGAAGCTCCTGTTGCCCACAGTGGGAAGTGGCTTAATCACGTACACTTTATGGGTTTCCCGGCCCTTCCTTCCCTTCCGTGATCACTTCTCCATTCCCTTATTGGAGTTCCCTTGAATCACCTCCCAAATACACAGCTTGCACTTTCTCAGGGTCTTTTAATGGGGGAAGCGAAATAAACACAGTCGCCTTCTTTTCCAAATGAAGAAACCAAGGTGCTGAGAAAATAGGTGAAGTGTTCACAGTGCAGCTGAGAAGTGATGAAGCTAGCAGTCGGTTAAGCCTCCAACTTCGGCTCATGTCATGAGCTCACGGTTCACGAGTTTGAGCCCCGCGTCGGGCTCTGTGCTGACAGCTCAGAGCCTGGAGCCTGCTTCAAATTCTGTGTCTCCCTCTCTCTCTGTCCCTCCTCTACTCGCTCGCTCTCTCTCTCAAAAATAAACGTTAAAAATTAAAAAAAAAAAAAGTGATGAAGTTACACCCTCCAGCTTCTAGAAACAGGCTGTTTAAAATGGAGTTTGCCATAGTGAGAAGTTGAAATAACCAATGAGACGTAGAAGAATAGTACAAGAAGAAAACAAAAAAGAAATCGGTCTACCTGTCTGTGAGAGACAGAACAAGGCCATGTAAAATGAATGCTACATAAATGAAACAGTTCTCTGCATTTCTTACTATGTGCTAGGCATTGTTCCAAGTGCTTTTTGTGTGTTGATTCATTTGACACAAAACCACAGGTCAGGTGCGTGCTTATCATCATCCCCTGTGCAAAGAGAAAGCAAATAAAACAGAGAGTTGAAGTCATTTGCCGAAAGTCACACTTGCCCAGATCTGACCCCTGGATTTCGTGCTCATAACCATCAAAGTGCGCTGCCTCGGGGGAAGTGCCAGGAAAATTCTAGAAGTGACAGATTCCTGTTGGCTTTAGGCAGCAGGGGTCTCGAAAAGAGAACATAGGATTAGGCCTAATTAAAGACTCATTCTTCCTAGGGCCATCAAAGAACTCATTTGTGTCAGCCAGAATATTGTCAGGGGCGGAAACGAAACACCCAAGTAAAAATGACTTACACAACAGGGGTTTACTAATAAATCTCATGAAATAGGAGATCTGGAAGCAGGAGTTTCCAAACACGGTTGATTCAGAAGTCAAATAACATCAAAGCAGGGGTGACTCGTATGTTCATTATTTCCCCATTCAACTTCATCTTTCTCGTGGTTCTTTGGTATTCCATCAGGAATCTTTCCAAGGCTGCCTCGGTTCCAAGTAGCAAGTATTATCTGAAAGGAAGGGAGGAAATTTGCCCCAGAATCCCTCAGAAGACATCCCCTTCGGCCCCATTGGCCAGAATTGGGTCACATGATCTACACACAGGGGAAGCTGGGAAAGTGTGTCTCTGGCCTTCTGTGCCTCTAACATGGAAGCAACTAATCATGATACCACATCACTTAAATTCCACGTTGAAGCCCTCTCTTCTGGGCGTGCTGAAATTTGGAAAAGCCAGAGCCCAATTGCTTTGCAAAGACACTCAAGGGAAAACAGTGTTGGTCGGTGCTCAGGATCAGGGCCAGAGGTGGCACCCTCTTATTTCAGGGCAGGACGTCAGGTCAGAAATTTGCACCCGAAGCAGTCAGTCCTGTTCTAAACAGGAAGGCACCACATTGACCGAATTTAGGAGGCCTCAGAGACTGGCTACCAAATCCAGACCAGAGCCAGAAGTGGGATTGCTGGAGCTGGCCAATCAGTGGGCGTTTGGAGAGTGTTTACTCTCCTTAGAGCAGTGTATTAAGCACTGGGGGGAAGGAGGGATAAGGAGATACCAGATGTGCATCGTGACCTCAAGGAAGATATAAAAATCTAATCATGATCAACATGAACTGAGCACTTACTACCTGCCAAGCGTGTTTAGGACAATTTACGCTGTTCTTTTTTTTTTGTTGTTTTTAATTTTTAATGTTTATTTATTTTTGAGGGAGACAGAGCGCGAGCAGGGGAGGGGCAGAGAGAGAGGGAGACACAGAGTCCGAAGCAGGCTCCGGGCTCCCAGCGGTCGGCACAGAGCCTGACGCAGGGCTCGAACCCACGAGCTGCAATATCATGACCTGAGCCGAAGTCAGACGCTTAACCGACTGAGCCACCCGGGCGCCCCAAGACAATTTACATTGTTCTTTTTTTTTTTTTTTTTTTTTAATGTTTGTTTATTTTTGAGAGAGCGCGAGAAGGGGAGGGGCAGAGAGAGAGGGAGACACAGAATCCGAAGCAGGCTCCAGGCTCCGAGCTGTAGGCACAGAGCCCGACACAGGGCTCGAACTCACGAACCGCGACATCATGACCTGAGCCAAAGTCGGACGCTTACCCGACTGAGCCACCCAGGCGCCCCAAGACAATTTACATGGTTCTAGGCACCGAAATGTACATTTAATCCTCACAGTAACACTACCAGATAGCTTATATGTACGAGCCCCATTTATCAACATGGAAAATGAGACCAGGAAGGAAATGGAGGCATGGAAAGTTTAAGCAATCTTGAGATTAAGGTACTTAACATTTCTTGAACGATTTTATAAAGTAAAAACCCGGGGCGCCTAGGTGGCTTGGTCAGGTAAGCATCAGACTCTTGATTTCGACTTAGGTCATGATCTCAGGGTTGTGAGCCCCGAGTTGGGCTCCAGCTGCTTAGGATTCTCTCTCCCTCTCCCTCTCCCTCTCCCCCAGCCCCTCCCCCTGCACACAAGCATGCGCGCTCCCTCTCTTCTCTATCTCACTGAACGTTATAGCCTCTAGACCCATCTGTGTTGTTGCCAGTGGCAAGATTTCAATCTGTTTTATGGCTGAATAATATTCCATTGTGTATATATACCACATTTTCGTCATCCATTCATCAGTGGATGGACATTTGAACTCCTTCCATAATGTGGCTATCATAAGTAATGCTGCAGTAAACACAGGGATGCATGTATCCTTCCAAATTAGTGTTTTCGTATTCTTTGGGTAAATACCCAGTGCTGGAATTACTGGATCATATGGTTCTTCTATTTTTAATTTTTTGAGGAGCCTGCATAATGTTTTCCACAAGGGCTGCACCAATTTGCATTCCCACCAACAGTGTGCGTGAGGGGTCCCTTTTCTCCACATCCCCACCAACAATTTTTATTTTTTGCGTTTTCGATTTTAGCCATCCTGACAGGTGTGAGGTTTTCATTTTGGTTCTCATTGTGGTTTTGATCTGCATTTCTCTGATGATGAGTGATGTTGAGCATCTTTTCATGTGCCTGTTTGCCATCTGTATGTCTTCTTTGGAAAAATCTATTCATGTCCTCTGCCCATTTTTATAGTTGGATTATTTGGTCCTTTGGTGTTGAGTTGTATGCGTTCTTTTATATATTTTGAATTTTAACTCCTCATTGGATATATCACTTGCAAATATCTTCTTGCATTCAGGAGGTTGATCTTTGGTGCAGAAGCTTTTTATTTTAATGTAGTCCCAATAGTTTATTTTTGCTTTTGTTTCTCTTGTCTCGGGAGACATATCTAGAAAAAATGCTTATATGGCTGATGTCAAAAAGATTATTACTGCCTATGTTCTAGGAATTTTATGGTTTCGGGTCTCACATTTAGGTCTTTAATCCATTTTGAGTTCATTTTTGTGTATGGGGTAAGAAAGTGGCCCACTTTTATTCTTTTACATTTAGCTGTCCAATTTTCCCAGCACCATTTGTTGAAGAGAGTGTCTTTGTATACTCTTGGAATATTCCATTGTATATTCTTGCCTCCTTTGTCATAGATGAATTGATCATGTGAGTGTGGGTTTATTTCTGGGCTCTCTATTGTGTTCTATTGATCTCTGTGTCTATTTTTGTGACAGCACCATACTGTTTTCATTACTACAGCTTGGTAGTATATCTTGAAATCTGGGATTGTGATCCCTCCAGATCTTTTCAAGATTGTTTTGGCTCCTTGGGGTCTTTTGTGGTTTCATATAAATTTTAGGATTATTTGTTCTAGATCTGTGAAAAATCCTGTTGGTATTTTGATAGAGATTGCATTAAATCTATAGCTTGCTTTGGGTAGGATGGACATTTTAATAATATTAGTTCTGCCAATCCATGAGTATAGGCTACCTTTCCATGTGTGTCATCTTCAATTTCTTTCATCAATGTTTTATAGTTTTTGGAGTACAGGTCTTTTACCTTTTTGGTTAAGCTTATTCCTAGGTATTTTATTCTTTTTGGTGCAGTTGTAAATGGGAATGTTTTCTTCATTTCTCTTTCTCTACTTCGTTATTAGCGTATAGAAATGCAACAGATTAATCTTGTATCCTGCAACTTTACTGAGCTCATTTAACAGTCCTACTAGTTTTTTGGTGGAGTCTTTATGGTTTTCTATATGTAGTATCATGTCATCTGCAAATAGTGAAAGGTTTACTTCCTCCTTATCAATTTGGATGCCTTTTATTACTTCTTGATTGATTGCTGTAGCTAGGAATTCCAATACTATGTTGAATAAAAGTGGGGATCGTAGGCATCCTTGTCTTATTCCTGATCTTAGAGGAAAAGCTTTTAGCTTTTCACCATTGAGTATGATATTAGCGGAGGGTTTTTCATATATGGCCCTTAATATGTTGACGTGTGTTTCTTCTGACCCCACTTTTTCTTCATTTTGTTGATGTGGTATATGACATTGATTGATCTGTGAATATTGAACCATGCTTGCATCCCCAAAATAAATCCCACTTGATTATGGTGAATGATCTTTTTAATATATTGTTGGATTCAGCTTGCTAATATTTTCTTGAGAATTTTGCATCTCTGTTCATCAGAGATATTGGCCTACAGTTTTCTTTTTTGTAGTATCTTTATCTGGTTTTGGTATTAGGGTAATGCTGGCCTTCTACAATGAATTTGGAAGCTTGCCTTCCTTTTCTTTTCTCTCTCTCTTTTTTTTAATAGTTTGAGAAGAATAGGTATTAACTCTTCTTTAAATGTCTGCTAGAATTTACCTATGAAGATATCTGGTCCTGGACTTTTGTTTGTCAGGAGCTTTTTTATTACTGATTGATCAAACTGACTTTTGAAGACAAGGTGAGGCTCAGCCCAAGAGAGGCAAGCAGAGAAATCAGCAACCAGAGTGAACCAACAGATAGGATTCTCCCAATTTCCGTGACCACTATGGGATCCCCAACACAGAGCCTATTTCCCTAGTTAGAAGGTACCTGGAAGGTCATTGTCTGCCAAGGGGACAGCTTCACCTGATTCAGGGAGCCAGGATAGTAGCCAGGAGGCCAGAGACTTTCAAAACATTCAAGAGTATAGCAAAGCCTACTGCCCAGGCTCCAAGGACAATTCCCAGAATCCCATGTTAACAGAACTTGAAGATCAAAGTAGCTTTCAAAGATGCTGAGATGAGTTCACAATGGAAGCATCACATAGGCCCTCCCAACAGCATTCAACCTTTTCCTCCGAATTTAAGGTAACCAGTTCATCCCAGCTGCCTGAGTCTCTGCCTGTATCAGCATTTGAAGTTCCACACCTTGGGAAACCTCTCTGTCCTAGGCAAACTGGAATGGTTGGTCATCCTGCAAATGATAGACACACCCAATCTAGATTGCCCTGACAATCCAACTGATGGATCTCAAAGAAGGAAAAGTTAGAGAGCTTGGAGAGAGGGAACTTTGCCCCTCTCTTAATAATGAAGTTTTGTAACAAAACCCACTAAAGGCAGAATAAAATAGTTCCTATAAACATTGGATTTTCTTAGAATCAGGAGATTCTCCGATCACTGATGTTATAGCACCGAAGCTGTCCAAAACGGTAGCCACTACCTACATAAGACTACCGAACACTTGAAGTGTGCAATTTCAAATTGTGATATGCTGGGGGAAAAATCAAATGTAAAACAACAGCCTGATTCAAAGACTTACTACAAAAAAATAAGATAAAATGTAGTCTTTCATTAATATGCTTTATATGGATTACTCGTTGAAATGATAATATTCTGGATATATTGAATTAAGTTAAATATACTATTAAAATTAATTTTATCAGTTTTTTTTTTTACTTCTTTTAATGTGGCTATTAAAATTTTTTATCTTTTTTTTTAATTTATTTAAATTCAAGTTAGTGAACGTACAGCGTAGTCTTGGCTTCAGGAGTAGAACCCAGTGATTCATCTCTTACATACGGTACCCAGTGCTCATTCCAACAAGTGTCCTCCTTAATGCCCATCACCCATTTAACCCATCCCTCCCCCCTTAAATTTTTAATTACATGTATGGCTTACATTATATTTCTGTTGGACAGCGTGCTTCTAGAAAGATAATTCTGGGGAGAATGTCTCTATTAAGAAGGATTCTTTTTGTGTACTATTGTTTACAAAACCACGTTAAACATTAATTAGTTGAAATTTTGGAAGACACGCAAAGGCCTTTGAGGAGATTTGCAATGGGAACTGCATTGCCTCGTAGGCGTTGCCGTGGAGCTGTTTAAGGCAGAAGCTCTGCCCAGAACACACTCATGCTTTCTTGTGACCAGTGATTCAGGCCAAGCCGCAGTGCATGTAAAAATAACACCAATGAGTTCATTGTTCTGAACGTATGGCCAGATGGACTGCTGGCTCTTTCCATATAGTCTGCATCTTTTATGACCAAGGTTACAAAACACATTTTTAAGAGCAGTAATGAATGCAATCCAAGTCTTCGTTTTTATTTTTGTTTTAACTTGAGTATTGAGCAATTTGGGGGCTCTCCAGAGATGATAACAATGCTGGTGCCTCATATTTGTATACATTTTTGTATTTCCCAGGTTCTTTACGGTTTTTCCTTTATTTCCACTTGAAGGCGACTAAAGATCCCCGCGAGGTGATCTGAGCTGTTGTTTTGTGCACCTTTGATTGTTGGGAACGATCACACGTCGTCTTAACTCCATTTGGCGTTCTGTTGGCTACACCCAGTGTTGTGTTGGAGCCAGAATCTACCCACTCATGGAAGCTGGTCGGGCACGTCTCTGCACAGCCCAGTGCTCCCATCCTGGTGACAGCTTCAAAGCAGCCACGGTGTGAGAATTTATATCCCGGTCACGGGCAAATGCTACAGCCCAGATTCATTTATTTTGGGGCTGGTTGTGTTCTGGAAAGCCAGTTATTAAACATTTGCTAGCACACCGCTAGGTATTCCTCCGAGAATGAGAGCACTTCGGGATTGGAAGACAAGTTTTAGAAAACTTGAGCGGATACACAAGTTCTCGGAGATCGAGAACGGAGTTCGATAGAGATAAGATTGTTTTCAGGTGAAGAGGGTCATGCTACCTACAGTGAGTAAGTACACTGTAAGAAAATGCTGTGGCTGCTTCTTTCCCCAGATGAGGCAAAGCCAAACTCCTGTAAACTTGAGCCTACGCTCCCCATGAAAAGATAGAAATCGCCTTCCCGGTTCCAGCACAGTTGTTGGCTTCTGGCTTTCTTTCTTTCGTTCTTTTTTAATGTTTGTTTATTTTTGAGACAGACAGAGTGTGAGCGAGGGAGGGGCAGAGAGAGAGGGAGACAGCTGAAGCAGGCTCCAGGCTCTGAGCTGTGAGCACAGAGCTCGACGCGGGGCTCGAACTCACAGACCGTGAGATCATGACCTGAGCCGAAGTCGGATGCTCAACCCACCGAGCCACCCAGGTGCCCCTGAATTCTGGCTTTCTGCTGTTTTGTCTCTCCCTCTCCAGCCTCCTTTCTCTTCCTCTTCCTGTTTATCCTTTTCCGCCTTTGTGTGTGTCTTCTTAGGGAGGAAGAATACATTTCTGAGTTCTTAGCTGAGACCCTTGCAGTAAAAAACACATTAACAAGAGAAAAACAGACAGCAGCTTATTAACACACGTATTTCATACATACATGGAAGATACCCAGGGAAAAATGAGTAACTCCCTGAGGTGCCTCAGAAGTCAGGATTAAATACCGTCGTACTAGAAAAAGGGGACGAGGGCGGGAGGCCTCTTAGGGGAGAGGAAATTATTTTTAGGAACGATGAACAGGCCCTTAGAAGAAATGGGAGACAGGACCGTTTGTAGCGAAGTCTGGGTGTGGTGTCGGCTTCTGGTCTCCTCTCCTGTGACAAGAGTCAGTCTTTGCTGGTTGATGAAACTCCCCGGATGGGAATTTCCAACAGTTGGGCTCCCTTTGGAGGAGGTATTTTGAGGCAGACAGGAGGCATTCAGAGAAAATCCGCATTTGCTGGTGTTCAGGGGCCTGCCACTCAAAATCCTCAATATCCCCAAGCAGCATATTTTGGGGCAGCACGTCCAGAACTCCTCTCGTCATGCCTGGGGCGTGGGGTGGGGGGGACACGCTGCCACCCTTCAGTGTCTGTCGCACGCACACAAATACACCACTATGTAACTACGTAGGTTACTGCGGGATAGATAGCAGTTCAGGAAACCAGATAATACCTGTTCATCCAAAGGAAGCTGGGACAGAACGCTTCATTTTCTTCAGTGGAGAAGCAATCAGGCACCAGATTCACTGGCTAGGGGGAGATCTTTGAAAGTGGAAACGAGAGGAGACACGGGTTGTACAAAACTATATACACCTAAAATGAAATCACTCCAATCATGTGTGATTGCCTCCTATCAAATCAAGCCCAATTTTTTCTGTTACTTCATTGTTCCCCAACAAGAGAGCCAGATTAGATGATCACATATGAATTACAGATTGGGCTTGCTAACTAAAATTTGTCCTTGACACGCGAAACAAGCTGCTTGGAAGACAAACTATTCTAAATGCACACCTCTGGGCAGTCATTTTGCTTTAATGTGTCTCCTTCCCCACGCATCAGTGAAATGAGCAAAGTGCTTACAGGATGGTTCTAACTCTGAATTTTGGTTAATTCTCAAGTTCACATATTCACCTGGAAATCAGTTGGTGCCAAAAAAAAAAAAAAAAAAAAAGCCAAGAACCAGAGGTCTCAAACTGTATGCCATCAGCCCATAAAAGTATGGCCAGATGTTGTTTTTATTAGGATGCCGTTATATATATGTTATTTTTTTAAGTAAACATTGAAGGATTAGGAAACTTTTAAAAAACGTTTATTTATTTTTGAGAGAGAGAGTGCGTACGCACAGGGGAGGGACAGAGAGAGAGAGAGAAGCAGGCTCTGTGCTAACAGTGCAGATCTCATGAACTGTGAGATCATGACCTGAGCCGAAATCAAGAATCTGATGCTTAACCGACTGAGCCACCCAGACGCCCCAGAAACTGGACTACTTTCTAACACCGTACACAGAATAAACTCAAAAATGAATCCAAGGCCTAAACGTGAGACTTGAAACCATAAAAATCCTGGAAGAGGGCATAAGCAGTGATTTCTCCGACTTCGGCCATAGCAACATTTTTCTAGTTGTGTCTCCTTTGGCAAGGAAAACAAAAGCAAAAATAAACTATTTGGACTACACCAAAAAAAAAAAAAAAAAAAAAGCTTTTACATAGAGAAGGAAACGATCAATAAAACAAAAGCCTCCTGAATGGGAGAAGATATTTGCAAATGATATATCCAAAAAGGGGTTAATATCCAAAATATATGAAGAACTTACACAATTCAACACAAAAAAGCCAAAGAATCCAATTAAAAAATGGGCAGAGGAACAGAACAGACATTTTTCCAAAGAAGACCTACAGATGGCCAACAGGTATATGAAAAGATGCTAAACATCACTAATTATCAGGGAAATGCAAATCAAAACCACAATGAAATTAGCACGCCAGTTAGAATTGCCAAAACTAAAATGACAAGAAATAATAAGTGTTGGCAGGGATGTGGAGAAAATGGAACCCTTGTGCACTGTTGATGGGAATGTAAATTGGTACAGCCACTGTGGAAAACAGTATGGTTGTTCCTCAAAAAATTAAAAATAGAAATACCAGAGCACCTGGGTGGCTCAGATAAGTATCCGACTTGGACTCAGGTCATGATCTCATGGTTTGTGAGTTCGAGCCCTGCATCAGGCTCTGTGCTGATGGCTCAGAGCCGGGAACCTGCTTCAGGGTCTGTGTCTCCCTCTCTCTCTCTGTCCCTCCCCCCGCTCATGCTCTGTCTCTGTCTTTCTCTCAAAAAGAAATAAGTGTTGAAAAAAATTAAAAATAGAAATGACATATGATCCAATAATTCCACTAAAATTTCACTGGGTATTTACCCAAAGAAAATGAAAATACTAATTTGAAAAGATAGTGCACCCCTATGTTTATTGCAACACTATTTACCATTGCCAAGATACGGAAGCAACCCAAGTGTCCATCAATAGACAAATGGATAAGGAAAATGTGGTATGTGTGTGCATGCACACACACACACACACACACACACACACACGGGAATATTACACAGCCATAAAAAAGGATGAGATCGTGCTATTTGAGACAAAATGGGTGGACCTAGAGGGTAGTATGCTACATGAAATAAGTCAGACTGAGAAAGACAAATACTATTTGATTTCACTCATAAGCAGAATCTAAAAAACGAGGGATGCCTGGGTGGCTCTGTCGGTGAAGCATCCGACGTTGCCTCAGGTCATGATCTTGCAGTTCATTTGTTCGAGCCCCGCATTGGCTCTGCACAGACAGTGTGGAACCTGCTTGGGGTTCTCTCTCCCTCTCTCTGCCCCTCCCCCATTTGTGCGCTCTCTCTCTCTCTCTCTCTCTCTCTCTCACTCAAAATATATAAACTATAAAAATTAAATTAAAAATTTTTTGAAAAGAATAAACAAACATGGGGCAGAATCAGACCTATAAATACAGAGAACACCACCAATGGTTGCCAGAGGGGAGAGAGGGAGGGGTTGAGCAAAACGGGTGAAGGGGAGAGGGGGACACAGGCTTTCAGTCATGGAATGAGTAAGTCACAGCAATAAAAGGCACAGCATAGGGAGTACAGTCAATGATATTGTAACAGGGGTGTATCAGGACAGAGGGTAGCTACACGGTGGTGAACACAGCTTAGTGTATAAACGTGTCAAATCACTAAGTTGTACGCCTGAAACTAGTGTGACAGTGTGTGTCAACTATACTCAAAAGAGAAAAAAAAAACCATATGCTCAATGATGGCAAAAGAAAACAATTTCTCAAGGCAGAGACAATTTTCTTATTGATCTGTCACTCCGAAATCGCATCAGTGCTTGCTGTATGACTTACAAAGTGAGCTTGACTCGGGTCGTCTTCATTTCCCTCTGCCTCTTCCCCAAGGAGCAGAAACTCTAGCCCCTTGAAGGACTAAGGGCCTCCCTGGGTGATCACGGACGGGGCCACGTAACTCCAGCTGAAACTACCTCTCCGGCAGCTCCCTAAGGCCCTGGCTGGTTGAGTCAGTCCCATCTGGTAACAAACCTAGAAAATAGCTCCAAAAGTCATGGGTCTTTCCTTTAGGGTCTTCAGTTTGGATGACCACCCACTCAAGTGGCTTCCTGGGCTCTTCCTCGGTTGCGTTTTAGTCTCTCTCTTGCTGTAGTTCTGCCTTTATCCCTTCTTCCCCCTAAAAACTTTCTTAACTCTTGTCTTCCTTTTGTTTGCGTTATTTAGTCTCTTTGCGCATAGTTTCTGGTCCAGTGCAAACACTCATCCCCCGGGGTGCCTGGGTGGCTCAGTCAATTAACCATCCAACCCTTGATTTCGGCTCAGGTCATGATCTGACGGTTGTGAGCTCAAGCCCTGCATCGGGCTCCGTGCTGAGTGGTGGAGCCCGCTTATGATTCTCTCTCTCTGGGGGCACCTGGGTGTCTCGGTCGGTTGAGCATCTGACTTTGGTTCAGGTCATGGTCTCTCAGATCCTGAGTTCGAGGCTGACATCGGGCTCACTGCCGTCAGCTCGGAGCCCACTTCGGATCCTCTGTCCCCCTGCCTCTCTGCCCCTCCCCGCTTGTGCGCGTGCACCCTCTCTCACAAAAATAAGTAAACCTTAAAAAAAATTCTCTCTCTCCCTCTGCCCCTCCCCTGCTCACGCGTGTGCGCACACATGCATGCTCTTTCTCTCTTAAAAAAAAAAAAAAAAAAAAAACCACCCCAAATGAACATTCATTCATCCAGTAGTTTACGTACCAAGTATTCAGCACCCCCTATGTGCTGAGAAAAAGAACCAAAAGCAGACGTGGTCCCTACTTTCATGGAATTCATAACTTCACGAGGGACTCAAGCCTAATCAAATAAACACGTAAATAAGCATATGGTTGCAAACCTATGAAAGCATGTAACTAAGGAAGCTGACCTAGACCAGAGATTGGGCTAGGCTCGCTTGAGAAAAGACCATGCGTGTCGAGCTACGAAGGGTAATGAGGCACTGGGGAAGAGAAAGGGCAGGGGGTGCCAGGCTAAGGGAAAACTGCGTTTTTAAGGCCCTGCAACGGGCAGGAGAAAAGCATGACTCAGGAATAGACCGGTCCGTGTGGTAAGAACCCAGAGAGCAGGACAGTGAGGAAATCGGGGCCAGGCGCCACTGGGTCTCATCGTGATGGTAAGAATGAACACAAACGAGAAATCTCAAATGCATCACAAAAGGGAGTCCACCCATAACACACATATTATTACTGAGCAGCACTACTCACTTCAAAAGGAAAAGTTACTAGAGAATAGAAATGCCTATTATGTGTTTTTTCCTATGGAATTACGACAGATTTGCTTCCCTCTTGTGTGAAGGGAGATTCTAGAAAATTATTGTCTAGCTTGCTCTGAAAGTATCCTGGCTAGTTCTAGTGTTAGTTTGAAATGCTCGGGGTAAAAATGTTTCAGACCCACTCACCACCCCCTGTAAGAGTCAAATTGAGCTGAGCAGGCTGCAAAATTATAGGCCCTAGCAGAGTGAAGACTCCATTCTAATTGCCTATTGATCAAAGAAGAGAAAGAGAATAAAAATAAGTGAGTTATTAGCATCTTGGCTAAAATAGTTTCTTTTCCTGATTGGAAGGTAATTATAACAAGACGAGTGGGGAGGAAATTCTGGCTGAAAAATTGATTATGTTAAAGAATATTTTAATTTCATGGCCTCTGCCAATTCTTTGCGCTGCTGGGGGTTAGCATCTGGCTATTTTATTTATGGCAACGTCTAGCTATGCAAAGCACGCCCCTAGATCTTGCATGTGGGGAGCAAAGCTGTTGTGATTAATAACGTAAAAGGGCAGGAAAAATCCTCGTGGATTATATTGCCTTCAGGAAAACGCTTTTCTTCCTTAAAGTGTATCTGAAGTACATTGTCTACATTAAACCTTGCTCATCCTTGGAAGACACGTTTTTGTTCAACAACTCTTTTTACCTCATTCAAGCCGAGGGTGTCAAATGAATTCCAAAGTCCATCCATTCCAGACTGTGCCTACACCCTCCTGTGGTGTTATTTAAACTGAGAGCGTCAAACTTGAGGAGACCATCGGAGATTAGCATATTTTATCTATGGTTACCCAGGTGGGAACTGGTGATGCGTCGTACGATTAAACCAAACCATATGGATGGGGGAAGGGATTACGTTGGAAGTAGGGCTGATGGAGATTCGTACAGTAAGTGAGGCTCTGAGGACGGAGGGAGAAGGCAGTTCTCATCTAAAGGTCCAACTGGCAAAGGATTGGTTTCCAAGCTCACAGAGTCGTCGTCGGCAGCCTTCCGTTCCTTGTGGGTTGCGGGACTGAGGGCCTCGGTGTGTTGCGGGCCGTGAGCTGAAGGGCTGCCCTCCGCTCCTCACCGTGTGGTCCTCTCCATGTGACAGCATCCAAGACGGCAGCTCGCTTTTTCAAGGCCAGCGAGGGAGAGTCTCCTAGCAAGACCCAGCAAAGTCTTCTGGAACACAGTGATGTATGTATAATCGCATACATCCTGTCGCCCTTTGCCATATTCTATCGCTTGGAATCAAGCCACATGTCTTACCTACCCTCAAGGAGAGAGGATTATATAAGGATGTGAATACCAGGGGCAGGGGATCAAGCGGCCCACCCTAGACTCTGTCTGGCTCAGGTGGAAAAGTTTGAGAAACAAAACCTTAAGCTATTAATATCTTAGCTGTAATAATTTATCAGCCAAGAAACAGATTAAGTGCTGGCTATATGTGCAGAGTACAAAAAGGCAGGAGTAAAGACTGTTTCCTTTCATGGATAAAGGCACAACCTATGTATAGGGGACCAGTTAACACTAGGCCAACTTAAATAATAATAATTGTGTGTATCTGAATTCTTTTTTTTTTTTTTAACTTTTTTTTTTTTGGGGGGGGGGGACAGAGAGAGAGCATGAACGGGGGAGGGGCAGAGAGAGAGGGAGACACAGAATCGGAAACAGGCTCCGGGCTCCGAGCCATCAGCCCAGAGCCTGACGCGGGGCTCGAACTCACGGACCGCGAGATCGTGACCTGGCTGAAGTCGGACGCTTAACCGACTGCGCCACCCAGGCGCCCCTATCTGAATTCTTTTTGTTGAAAACGTAAGAGCCCTGGAAATAGAAGGGCCCTGGGCAATACAAACATGAGGGAAGGACAGAAGCTATAGGAAGAGTGCAGAATTTGGTTGGAAAATGAGAAAACAAAGAGGAGAGAGATACTCAGACTCGTGTCTCACCTGAAAACATAAGCATCCTGTTCTATCTCTAACTTTTATTATGAGTTTTTGAATTCTTTTAATGTTTATTTATTTTTAAGAGAGAGACAGAGTATGAGCAGGGCAGTGGCAGAGAGAGGGGGAGACAAGGAATCCAAAGCAGACTCCAGGCTCTGAGCTGTCAGCACGGAGCCCGACGCGGGGCTCGAACGGACGAATTGTGAGATCGTGACCTGAGCCGAAGTCGGACGCTTAACCGGCTGAGCCACCCAGGCGCCCCATTATTATTATTTTTCAAGTTAATTCATTTATTTTGAGAGAGAGAGTGTTTGTGTGTGTACAAGTAAGGGAGGGGCAGAGAGTGAGGAAGAGAGAGAGAGAATCCCAAGCACACCCCACACTATCCGCTCGGAGCCCAATACGGGGCTTGAACCCGTGAATCGTGAGACCAGAGCTAAAATCAAGAGCCAGACGCGTAACCGACTGAGCCACCCAGGCACCCCCCACCCCCATCTCTAAGTTTTAGATCCATGTCATTCCCTTGCCCGGATTTTTTGGTCAGACTTCCGGGTTCTGATACGGTATTGTTCATCCATGAGGTGATGTTGCATCGTAGCTGATTACGTGGACTCTGTTGCCTACTGCTTGGCTCTGATCTCCCGTTCCGTCCCTTATCAGTTGGGTAAATTGTTCACACTGTCTGAATGCTTACCAACTATATGATAGGATCCTAATAACACCCACGTGGCAGAGCTGATGAAATAAAGCGAGTTGGGACATGGAAAGTGCTTAGAACCGTGCCCACACACAGTAGATGCTTCATAAACAGTAGCTACTGCTATGGTTCTCCGAACCAGTATTGACCGGGCGTCTGTGACGTGTGCCATTAGACCGTCTCTTCCACCAACCCATTTGTTCTAGGACCGCTTGCAAATTTCATCATGTGTTTCCATATGTGACAGTGTCATGGCGATGGCCTCCGTAATGTAGTACTCGGCCGTCCCGAGTACTTTAACACTTTCTCTTGTTAAAGCAAAAACAAAAACCTGACTCAGCAGGTCATAGAGGTCTATATTGATCTCAAATCACTGCAATTCATTGCAACAGCACTTAATGGAGGTGGTTCAACCAATTAACCCCACCCCACCCCTGCTCCCCGAGTTCAGGGAGGAGAAGTCAGATCTCCAGTCCTTCCTTTGTCGCGAAGAGGCAGTTCGCATCCTCACGATGTCTGACCTGTGATGTGAAATCTCGCTCATCCGTCGCGGTAGCTACCCTCTCTGCGCCGTGACTGTGAGATTCAACCACGTGTTTTATCCTTCGCTGTCTGTCTCCCTCAGAAGGTCAAACTAGAGTGGCCCGCAGTCTGCCGAGAGTCTCTCGTTGAAGCTCAGGTTCTGAAGCTAGGTCTGGGGGTGGGGCCCGAGATGCTGCATTTCTGACGAGCTCCCAGGTGACGTCCATGCTGCAGGTCAGAGGACCACACTGTGAGTAGAAAGGATTTTTTTTTTCAAGTTTATTTATTTTGAGAGAGATTGAGAGTGAGCAGGGCAGGGGCAGAGAGAGGAGGAGAAAGGAGGAGAATCCCAAGCAGGCCCCGCACCGCCAGCAGAGAGCCCAACGTGGGGCTCAAACCCACAAACCGTGAGATCACGAGCCGAAACCAAGAGTTGGACACTTAACCGACTGAGCCACCCAGGCACCCCGAGTAGAAAGGATTTAAAGGACAGATGCCAAAACCAGTTGCAAAACCAACTGAAATGAGCCTCTTGAGAGATTCCAAACCGCTCTCCACTGTGAAGTCTGCACTCAACGCTGAAATTCAATCCTGGCTGCTCTGTGAGCACCACCTGTCATAATGTTGCCTAAACAGAGGTGTCCTATGGGTGATGGGCCCGAGGACGGGGTGTTTGGCTTAATGTCTGATCAGCCTTTTAAAAGCAAAAGCTGTCTTCAAGCCGAAGAGAATTTACCTCATGTTTCTGGCTGTAGAAATTGGGTTTGGGTGGGGGAAGGGAGATAGGGAGAAATAACATTGATCTTCTATTTATGCTCAAAAGAGAATATGCATCCTGTCCCCCATCTCTGATCTTGAGACTGTGTTTCCTGAGGGCATGCGGTTTTTCATCTTCTGCCAAGAGCCACAAATGACCACCGATGGACCCAGGGATGACTTTGCCTGAGCTGTGATCTTTCAGAGCCCGTATTAAGTGGTTGAAAAAAAAATGCCCTATGAAATCATTGGGTTGAGCAATTTGGAAGGCAATTCCCGAAAATGGGAAACAGCTCATGAGTAGGGCATAGACACGACCGACCATAGCCCCATCTCAATATGATTTGAGAAGAAAGGAGAATCTAGCGGTCTCTTTAGACTTCTGTGTCACAAGCTTAGGTGCACGTCCCAATCACTGGGAACTCTAAAAACACTGATGCCGGAGTCCTACCCCAAGGGTCTGATAGAATGGCCTAGGGTGGGCCCTGGTGGCTCTCACGTGTAGCCAAGGCTGGCAATCACTGTTGTAGACCAGTGAGTCTCAGAACTGAGCATCCAAATCGCCTGGAAGTCTCCCTAAAGCAGATTCCTGCATCCTAGGTTCAATAGGTTTTGAATCTGGGGGGGGCAGGGGGAGGGTCTGGAGCTGACGGCCAAAAAAGAATTATTGAAGACGTCTTTGGTGCAAAAAAAAAGGTGATTTTATTAAAGCACGGGGACAGGATCCACGGGCAGGAAGAGCGGCACAGCGAGTGTAGGGGGTGACTGTTTTATGCCAGGGGTGCGGGGGTGGGGGTGGGCAGATAAAGTCAAGAGAGAGTTTCCAAAGAGACTCTGGTATGCTAAAGACTTACTGGAGGCCTAGTTATCGTCAACCTAAGGTTGTTTTTTCCCTCTAGCAAAGCATTAAAGACAGCTGGGAGTTCCTGGAGACATGTGCGACTCTGTATTTGCCTCCAGTATTTGTCAACGGGCCGCAGGTTATAAAGAAATGAAATTTCATCTACATTTTCTTCCTGCCTTCGTTCCCCACACCACTTTGGAGGGGGAGGGGGATGTTAGGGCTCCAGGAAGCGGAGTCTACGGGCTTCTGGGGATTCGGCTATTGATACGATGGCCTTTTTCTTATAAATCACGAAGACGTTCGCCACACGGATGGAGACTCGTGTCCTGCACGACTGTGATCTCTCTCAGTCAACCATGTCTGGTTTCCTTCTCTTAGCTTGCGGGCAGCCAGGAGTGCCCGAGGAATGTCACACACATCCCACCTGGAGCGGGGGTTGGGGGCGCAGGGTGTTAGCTTGTGCTTGCCCTCAGCTGGCCTGGGCCTCCCTCATCAGGAGCAGGGGCCAGGCCCGCAGAGACTCAGCAAGGAGCAGTGGGTGGGGGCTGTTTTAAAGAGGGCAGATGGGGAGGTATGGCAACACGTGGAGCCTTCCCTTTTTTGGTAGCTGTGCCTGGTTGTAAGGGAGCCCACTGGTCCATCAGGGCCTGTGGCTATTTCGGGGGGGGGGGGGGGGGGTCGCCGGATGGGCCGGCCTATACTCAGCCAGGCGGCCTGTGTGGCCCATTCCGCGCTCCATTCATTGCTCAAGCCTGTTGGTCTCAAATCGGCCTCTATGATAAGTAACCAGGTGCTGCTGCTGCTGCTGGGGAGGGTCTTACGCCGAACTTGAGAACTAGATCAGGGCCAGTCAATTATGGCCTTGATGTCAAGCCCTCCCCTCCCCCTGTTTCTGTAAGCACGGGTTTATTGGAACACAGCCTCGCCCATTTGTAAGTACGTAATGCCGAGGGCAGAGTCCTGGCAACAAAGACCCTTTGGCGGGTAAGTCCTAAAACATTTACTATCTTGTCTTTTACAGAGTTTGCCAGCCCCTGCTGCTTTAGGTGCAAAGGTTTTCAACAGGGAAACTACGTTATCTGTCTTAACATTTTCACTCTACAGAGAGAAGAGTCACAGGAAGTGTTGGTAACCATGGGGACACAGAACAGAAGTGGGGAGGGAGGGGGTCCAGGGAAAGGGATCGTGAGGGCATTTCACAATTCCCCAAACTTGAGCATCACCTTGTCCCTTTAAAGAAACTCACGATGGGGGGTGGGGGTGCGGCTGGGTGGCTCAGTCGGTTGTGTCCGACTTTGGCTTAGGTCTTGATCTCACGGTTGGTGGGTTCGAGCCCCACGTCGGGCTCTGTGCTGACAGCTCGGAGCCTGGAGCCTGCTTCGGATTCTGTCTCCCTCCCCTCAGCTCCTCCCCTGCTCACACTCTTTCTTTCAAAATAAATAAAGATAAAAAAAGAAAAAGAAAGAAAGAAACTCACGATGGGGGGCCGGGGGAGGCGGGGGCGCCTGGGTGGCTCAGTCAGTTAAGCGTCTGACTCAGGTCATGATCTCACAGCTCGTGGCACGGACAGTGCGGACTGAGGTTTTATTAAATGGTCATCCATGGTGTTTCCCTAGCGACAGCTAGCCCCTCAAGGTCCTGGAAGCCTTGCTCCCCAAATTCCTTAGAGACTTACTCTATCCCTGACCCCCTCCCAAGCTGAAGGTATGTAATGAGTTACCCGTCACAACCCCAGTGCAGCTCTTTCTGCCCCCAGGTCCTGTCCCCGTGCTTTAATAAAATCATCTTTTTTGCACCAAAGACGTCTTCAAGAATTCTTTCTTGGCCGTTGGCTCCGGACCACTCCACCAGCACCCCAAAACTTCACCAAAAACCTCAGCATCTCACTTTGTTCTCCGAGTGGATTCAGCACCAAGTTAAGCTCCTGAACATCACAGTTTATAGGAAAATGTAAACGCATGCTATGACCTCTTGAACGCTTTGGTTAATCCAAACAACCGGAAGCGGAAGGAAGGCATGAGGTAGAGTAGTGTCTCAAATGTTAGGGCGACAGCGTCCGGGGGAGGGTTTGTGAGGACACAGTCTGCTGGCCTCCACCTAGCGCTCCGGATTCGGTAGGTCTGGGCTGGAGCCTGATGATTTCCATTTGTCGCAAGTTCCCAGGTGCTGCTGGGGCTGGTCCAGGGACCTCACTCCCAGAACTGCCCAGTTGAAGTATTATCTGGAGTCTCTCACGTACGAAATGGACTTTCCTATGAGCTCTGGGTGTCTAACAAGAGGGGTATGAATGGGGATGCGGGGAGTCTAATGAAGACCTGGGCTTTCTCAAAAGCCTTTGGCAAAGTGTGGGTGCAGAAACGAAAGGCCGAGGTGTTACTCTGGGACTTGAACCCCAGGGAAACCCCAGCTGCAAAAGCCTAGGTTCCTTCTTATGGGTACCAGATTGAAAGAGCTGCCAGCGGGGGATGGGGTGGGGGGGCAAACTCTTTTCTTCCCTGGGAAGCTGTAATTAGCAATGACTTGACGTTGTTCAGAAGCTCCAGCTGGTTTGAGTAGCTGTTTTAGGTATCAAAACTGTTGGTGAAGCAGGGGAAGTTAAGAGGAACAAGCCTCGAGAGGCCTCCCGCTCGGTGGCAATGGGAAATCGAAGACGTTCTGGAAGCAGAAAGCGGAAGTGTACATCAATCGACATTGACAGGAGAAGGGTCCAGCCCAAGTGGGGTCCTTCATTAGCTCCTGTGTTGCCTGTTGTCTGATTGCTCTCCTTCCTTAGAACCTGCCGCTCTGACGTCACTCAGTGTGGTTCACAAGTTTCCTCTCTCCGTGTCTCTGGGCTCGGCTCTCCTTTGAGTTCCCGTCATTTTCCGGCGTGCTCTTGGCGGCCGCAAGCTTTCCCAGGTTTATATCTTTCCAGCTCAGCGACCTCAACCAGAAAGGGCTTCTCTTTCCCCATCGTTGAAACCTGAGTCCGGGAATTGGCGTCGGTCTGTGCCTTTCCCCGGATCATTCACTCCCATGGATGGAACCTTCTGGGATTGTCCCTGGTTGCTTGGGATGGTCTCAACCCTACCCAAACCCCTCAGACTGGCGTGGCAAAGGCACGGTCCCCAGAAGACAACCAGGGGAAGGGAAGCAAGGAAGGACCTCGGCAGAGGTCCACTTCAAGCTCCCCTCACTGGGGAAGGGGACACACCTGCTCTCTTGGGGTTCAGGAGCACAGTATCTTATGCTAGCCTTCCTTTTTAGAATCCTCAGGTTTTGCAGAAGGTTTCAGATGGCGACAGAATGAGAAAGCTTGACCGTTTCTGTTACTAGCAGAGAGCTAAGAACACGGTCTCGGAGCCACATAATGGTGCCACAACGTAAGATATTTTGATGGAATTGATTGGATGTGTTTTACGAGGAAACCTCAGAAGCAGGGAAACCATTTAAGGGACTCTCGAGACAGGGCAGAAGGAGGGCGACGTGAACAAGGGCTCTGAAGCTGATGGGGGAAATGTACTCGGTAGGCAATGTCTTCACTCTAGGAAGTTGGTAGACCCATTAGGGACAGATGGGAGCTCCATGTATTCACTGCCCTGGGCTGGAGTTCATGGGCTGCACGTCTAGATCTTGCTGGCTTGGCCGGGAGAGCCACCCCTGGACCAGGTTCTGTTCCTCAGCCTGCCATGCACTGGTACTCCCTGACACCCCCAAACTCCCATCCCCTCTTCCTGTTTCTTGGCCTACACTCAGCCTGGATCACCAGTTTGGCCTTCTGTTCCACTTCTGCCCTGCAGAGATGTTTACCTTACTCTGAGCATGGTTTGTAAATTTTTAAAAGATTTATTTAATTCTGAGAGAGAGGTAAAGGGAGAGTGCAAGCAGGGGAGGGGCAGAGAGAGAGAGGGAGGCAGAGGATCCCAAGCAGGCTCTGTGCCGACCACAGAGAGCCCGAGGCGGGGCTTGAACTCATGAAATGTGAGATCCTGACCTGAACCGAAGTCTGATGCTCAACCCAGGCGCCCGCCACTTGCTTACCTTAAAAATTGTCCCTCGGGCGCCTGGCTGTCTCAGTCAGTTAAGCACCGACTTTGGCTCAGGTAATGATCTCATAGTTTATCGGTTCGGGCCCCACGTTGGGCTCTGTGCTGACGGCTCGGAGCCTGGAGCCTGCTTCGGATTCAGTGTCTCCCTCTCTCTCTGCCCCTCCTCTGCTCATGCTCTGTCTCTCAAAAATAAATAAACGTTGGGGCACCTGGGTGGCTCAGTCAGTTAAGCGTCCGACTTCAGCTCAGGTCACGATCTCGCGGTCCGCGAGTTCGAGCCCCGCGTCGGGCTCTGGGCTGACGGCTCGGAGCCTGGAGCCTGCTTCCGATTCTGTGTCTTCCTCTCTCTCTGCCCCTCCCCCGTTCATGCTCTGTCTCTCTCTGTCCCAAAAATAAATAAACGTTAAAAAAATAAATAAATGTTAAAAACTTAAAAAAAAAAATTGTCCCAAGCATGTCAAGCATGTTCCAGTCCCGGGTGTCCACTGATGCTTCTTCCTTTCAATAGTAAAGGAACAAGCAGAAAAATGATTTACAATTTACTTTATAAAAAATGCAGTTGTACAACTAATTTTGCACGTGTAAGTTTAAAAAAAAAATACTCTGATTAGAAGCAGAGCTGCAACAGGTGATGGTCATTTTCAAAGCGTCCTCTACGAATTGTGAATAACTGTGCTGATAATGTAACAAGAAGGACGGGGAGAATTCGACTCCGAATACAAAAAGCTTAATGCTTTTCATTAGTAGAGGAATGAAACCAGCCTAGGGTGTCCTGGGAGGGCAGTGTCCCCCTGGCTTTGTGACTTTTATCATCACTCGGTAGTGGGCCTCACTGTGCGATTTTCAAGTGTCCGCTGAAAGGGACAGGGTCCTAGATCTGCCCGTAGTGCACAACTCCTGTCCTGTCATCTCCCCGTGAGAGAGCCTTTGGCTTTTGCCGTCTGGTTCCACAAGACGCCTGCGTGGGTGAACCTAAATGGAGGAAAAAACTGGATAGGTTATATCGTGGGTGTACTTTTGCAAATGTGGTATTTCAACAGCCTGGAGAATTACCGAAGCAGAAGAGATGATTCTGCAGGCAAATTTAATTACTTTTAAAGAACAAGCCAATTCCAAATTCTGGGTCTCAAATGAGGTTCTTATTTGACTTTCTCCGGTATTTAAACAGGTTACTTTCCCCTGGAAATCTTAGCTTAGGGGAAAGAATTAGCTGATTTCGGGTTTCTCTGAGTGTTTTTTAAATTATAGAGGCACTAACAGCTTACAAAAATTATTCAAAACAGTGGTTTAGAAATTATAAAATGCAAGCCTTCAGCTTGTGGAATTCATCCTTCATCTCACTTTCTAGGGTAGCTTGTTAAAAGAGCTTTCAGTCCATTTTCTGTGAATTCATCTATATCTATAATTATATCTACAGCTGTGGGAATGCTTCTCAACCGGATGTGATTTGGCCCCCCCCCCCCCAGACACTTGAGAATGTCTGGAGACATTTTTGGCTGTCACAATGAGGAGGGACTACTGGCATCCAGTGGGTGGAGGCCAGGGATGCTGCTAAACATCTCACAATGCACAGGACAGCCCCCACCACAATAGGGCAAGATGTCAAGAGTGTCATTATTGAGCAACCCTAATCTAAATGTTTTCTGCATACAGGGAAACTTGAGAGAGGAAGATGATGGAAGAGTAGGAGGACTTAGGTTCGTCTCATCCTATGAACACAACCAGAGAACTATCAAATCATCCTAAATACCTCCGAAACCAACCTGAAGGCTGATGGAACAAATTCCACAACTAAAGGGAGAGAAGAGGCCTCATCAAAGAAGGTAGGAAGTGTGGAGATGTGGTTTAGGGGAGAAATGGATCACAGGTGCTGCAGAGGGGAGGGAGCCGTGGTCATAGAGGAGGGTGAGAGAAAGGGGGGGGGGGGACACACAAAGAGAACATTTCCCCAAAGCCATTTGCTTAGAAAAGGAGGGGCTGAATTTTGTGAGTTCTTACAACCAGTGGGGCTTAAAGCCTAGAGTTTTAAAGGCCAGCAGGCTTGGCTGGGATAAAGCCCAGAGGGCACTATGCTGCTCCTGGAGAGAAGGCAGGCAAACAACCTGGGGGCAGACAGCATGGAAGCAGCAAACTGAAGAACTCCTGGGGCCCACAGAGGGAGATTAGTTGCTCTTCTCAGAGCATGCCCAGTACAGGCAACATTCATGGAGATGGCTCTCTGGAAACAAAGGAGTTTACTAATCCCCTTTCCCTCCCCTGCCTCTCAGCATAAACTCAGAGCCACCTGTGGGAAGCAGCCCAGTGCTGGCCCTGGCTGCCTAACTTATCAAGCCCCATACCCCTGTGCTCTGGCGGGACTTCCCTTCTCAGTCAAGCTGGCCTCAGTTCCAGTGTGGGAGGCCCCTGCCCCAGAAGACCAGTGCAAACCCCTGCCCACACCATGGCTCCCAACCAGAGAGTCCTACAGGGCCTCCGTTCTGGTGGAGTTGGTGTCAGGTCTCATTTCACAAGCAGACCAGAGCACACCTCGTCAAAACTCACCACATTCAGGCCAGGGACCAAACACTGCCCATGGCAGGCAAGGAGAGCACCTGCAGATGACTGGCCTGAAGGATGGAGCAGCCACAACACAACAGCAGGGCACACACAGCACAGCACACACTAGACACACTCCCTGAAATGCCTGAGCCTGGGCACTGCATGACCCCTTCTTCACAAGGCCATTACTCTCAGAAGCAGGAGATATAACTGAATTTTCTAACACAGAGAAGACAGAGACTTAGACAGAATGCCAAGATGGAGGATTTCATACCAAATTAAAGAACAGGGTGAGGCCACAGCCAGAATTCTAAGTGAAATAAATAGAAGGAACACGCTTGATGGAGCATTTAAAGCAACAATTGTAAGGATACTCGCTGGGCTTGAGAACAGAATAGAAGACATTGGTGAGACCCTTACCACAGAGATAAAAAAGTCAAAAAAAAGAATTAATCAGAGATGAAACATGCGATTACTGAGATTAGAAACGGGCTTGATGTAATGAGCAGCAGGCCAGCAGAAGTGGAGGAGTGAATTACTGACCTAGAAACAAAATAATGGAAAATACTGACGCTGAACCAAAGAAAGAAGAATTAGGCAACGCAAGAATAGACATAGGGAACTCAGTGACTCCACCAAATGTAATTGCATTCATATCATAGGAGTCCCAGAAGAAGAGAGAGAAAAGGGGGCAGAAAAGTTATCTCAAAAAATAATAGCAGAAAACTTCCCTAGTCTGGGGAAGAAAACAGACCTCTAAATCCTGGAGGCACAGAGAACTTCCAGCAAAGTCAACAAAAGCGGGATAACACCAAGACATATTATAATTAAATTTGCAAAAAATAGTAATAAAAAATCTTACAAGCAGCAAGACAAAAGAGGTCATTACCTTACAAGGGGAAATTCATAAGGCTAGCTGAAGATTTCTCAACAGAAACTTGGCACACCTGAAGGGAGTGGCAGGATATATTCAAAGTGCTGAATGGGAAAAATCTGAAGCCAAGAATACTCTATCCAGCAAGGCTATCATTCAGAATAGAAGGAGAGATAAAGAGTTTCCCAGACAAGCAAAAACTAAAGGAGTTCATGGCCACTAAACCAGCCCTGCAAGAAATATTAAAGGAGACTCTTTGAGTGCAAAGGAGAGACCAAAAATGACAAAGACAAGAAAAAAAATCAGAGAAAATCTCCAGAAACAGCAACAAGACAAGTAATAAAATAGCAAGAAATACGTATCTATCACTAATTACTTGGAATGTAAATGGACTTAAATGCTCCAATGAAAAGACCGAGTGTCAGAATCGATTAAAAAAACAACAACAACAAGACCCATCTATATGCTGCCTACAAAAGATTCATTTTAGACCTAAAGACACCTGCAGATTGAAAGTGACACTCGCTCCCTCTCTCTCTCTCTCTTTCTCTCTCAAAAATAAATAAACATTTTAAATAATAATAAATAAATAAATAAAACAAAGACTGTAACAAGAGACAAAGAAAGGCAGCTTATAGTCATAAAGGAGACAATCCTACAAGAAGATACAACAATTGTAAATATTTATGCACACAACTTGGAGGCACCCAAATATATAGAACAATAACAAACATAAAGGAACTAATTGATAATAACACAATAGTGGTAGAGGACTTTACCACCCCACTTACATCAATGGACAGATCATCTAAACAGAAAATCAACAAAGAAACCATGGCTTTGGGGGGGGTGGGGTGCAAGGGAGCAAGGGGCAGAGAGAGAGGGAGGGAAAGAGAGAGAGAAGTGGGGCTCACCTAAACCAGGGCTCGAGCTCACCCAAAGTAGGGCTCATGCTCATCTAATGTGGGGCTCGAATTCACGAACCGACCTACGAGATCATGACCAGAGCCAAAGTCCGATGTTTAACAACTGAGCCACCCAGGTGCCTGTGAAGCAACGGCCTTGAATGGCACAGTGGACCAGATGGACTTAACAGACAAATACAGAACATTCTATCCTAACACAGCAGAATACACATTCTTTTTAAGTGCCCATGGAACATTCTCCAGAATAGATCACATATTAGGTCACAAAACAGGCCTCAAACAAAGACAAAATGATTAAAATCATACCATGCACCTTTTCTGACCACAATGCTATGAAACTAAAAGTCGAACACAAGAAAAAATTTGGAAAGACCACAAAGACAGGTTAAACAATATGCTACTAAATAATCAATGGGTCAAGCATACAGGAAAACTTTAAGTAGGAAGGATGGTTCTAGAAAATAGCAATTCTGAGAATTACAGCACCACCATGTCTTAGAAGTTCACATGGGGACTCTACCCACTAAGGATCTAGTATTATTTTCTTTTTCTTTTAAAAGTCTTTAAACCAGTTTTTTTTTTTACTTAAAAATTTTTTTTTATGTTTATTTATTTATTTATTGAGAGAGAGAGAGAGAGAGTGAATGGGGGAGGGACAGAGAGAGAGGGAGACGCAGAATCTGAAGCAGGCTCCAGGCTCTGAGCTGTCAGCACAGAGCCTGATGCGGGACTCGAACCCATGAACGGTGAGATCATGACCTGAGCCGAAGTTGGATGCTCAACCCACAGAGCCACCCAGGCTCCCCTCTTCAAACCAGTTTTAGAGCAGGCATTGAAATACATTTATTCCCAATTCTACTTACTCATTTTGGCAGAGAAGGTCACCTTGGGGATTCAGCCAGGTTGTCCCTAGACTGGGGAGAATCAGGACAACAGACCTTGGGTTTGGGGGCCCACAGCTGCTTGGATGAGTAGCCCCCGGACACTCTGGGCAGGGGGTGCAACTGGGGACGGGGGGGGCTCCTGGTTGGTACTAAGCAGGATATGCGCCGTTCTATATGGTAGAGAGCATAGGGAGCGAGATGGAGAAGAATCAAGTTTAAAGTCATTCAGGGGTATTTTGAAAATGTTGTTATATAAATAATATGTTTCGTAATACACTTCTGTTTCAAAATATGTTTAATCGTTAATTAGCATTTTGTCACCAATAGGCATTTATTGGACACTTAATGTGGCCCTGGCATTTGCCAGACACGACGCGTATTTATTCCAGACAAGTAAACGGGAAAATCCTTCCTGTGCCCTTTCTCAAATGCCATGATTTGTCACTCCCCGTGAAATCTCTAAATATGCTTTATCCTGCGTTGGAATTTCAGTCTCCGTCCTTGAAAACAGATGTGTGGTCGAAGAGACAAACTACAGAGCTTTGAGTCGACGAACCAGCTTGAATTCCCAATCCCACCGTGAGCTCGCACTAGGATGTGCTGTGTTGATAATCACTCACGATCCTCTCCTCCCAGCTCTTCGTTTCATTCACTCAGCTTCTAAGGAAACCAAAAGGAAAATGAATATATCCAACATCCAGCCACTTCCCACCACTCCTACTGGGCCATCCTGGTCTTCTCCACTGGATTAATGCCATAGTCTTCTCATTGGTCTCCCTGCTTCTGCCCTGGGGCCCTGGCAGCTCATCTCCATTGAGCTGACAGATGCTAAACAGATCAGGATACGTCCAGATTTCTCTATATCTACCTTCAAACTGCTTTTTTTTGTTGTTTTAATGTTTTATTTGTTTTTGAGAGAGAGACAGACAGAGGGCGAGCATGGGAGGGGCAGAGAGAGAGGGAGACGCAGAATCCGAAGCAGGCTCCGGGCTCCGAGCTGTCAGCACAGAGCCCGACGCGGGGCTCGAACTCACAAACCGTGAGATCATCACCTGAGCTGAAGTCGGACGCTTAACCAACTGAGCCACACAGGCGCCTCCCTTTATTATCTAACTTCAAATTAAAAGTATCCAGATAGAATTCTTTGATTAAGTTGCTAACCACAAAATATTTTTGCTAATAGGTCACTACATGCAGCATGGGTAAAATTCAGCCAGATATAGGAAATGTGTGCAACCAACAGCCGATCTATCTACATGAACTTTTTATTTGCAAACTTCCTTTTACTCCCAGTCAATCCACCCTCTCTGAGCTGTGGGCCATACCTTGCTAGCCTACTTGAGGGAGGGCCACGTATCGCTGAATCTCTTGCTTTTTCCTGTCCTGTTTCTGTACGTGACTGTCTATGCCTGTGGGGTTTGGAGATAAGCATATGGCTCCGCACTAAGAGAAACATACCGTGAGCTACATTTTAAACTTTATAGTCGCTCAATTAAAAAAGTAAATAGTGGGGAGATGCGCCTGAGTGGCTCAGTCGGTTAAGCATCTGCCTTCAGCTCAGGTTATGATCTCACAGTTTGTGAGTTCGAGCCCCAACTCAGTTCTTGAGATCGAGCCCCAACTGACAGCACGGAGCCAGCTCCAGATTCTCTCTCTGTCCCTCCCCCACCTGCACTCTCTCTCAAAATAAATAGACATTTTTAAAAAGTAAATAGGTAGAAAAAATTATGTAATTTTTATAATATATTTTATTTAACCTAGCATACCCAAAATATTATTGGAACAAGTAACCAGCATTTAAAAGATTAGGTGCACCTGGGTGGCTCAGGCAGTTAAGCATCCGAGTTTGGCTCAGGTCACGATCTCCCAGTTCTTGGGTTCAAGCCCCACGTCGGGCTCTGTGCTGACAGCTCGGAGCCTGGAGCCTGTTTCGGATTCTGTGTCTCCCTCTCTCTGACCCTCCCCTGTTCATGCTCTGTCTCTCTTGCTCTCAAAAATAAAAATAAACATTACATTTTTTTAAAATTTTTTTTTAAAGACTAATGAGATATTTGACATCCTTTTTTTGTACCAAGTCTTCAAAATGTAGTGTGTATTTGCCACTTACGGCACATCTCAATTTGGACACATTTCAAGGACTCAGTAGCCACATGGGGCTAATGGCTACTGTCGGGGACTAAATGTTTGTGTCTCTCCAAAATTCATACGTTGAAATCCTACCCCCCAATGTGATGGTATGAGGAGGTGGGGCCTTTGGGAGGTAACCAGAATTACATGAGGTCATGGGGGCAGAACCCTCCTGAAAGGGATTAGTGCCCTTATAAGAGTCACAGAAAACTTACCGCTCTCTCCTCTCTGCCACCTAAGGATGCGAGAAGATAGCCATCTATGAACCAGGAAGTGGGTCCTCATCAGACACCAAATCTGCCAGCACCTTGATCTTGGACTTCCCAGCCTCCAGCACTGTGAGAAATGCATGTTTGTTATTGAACTCTCTCAGTCTGATATTTTGTTACAGCAGCCTGATCTAAGACCGCTGCCATATTGGACAGTACAGATACAGACTTTCTTTTTCAATGTCTCATGTTGATAATGTTACTCAACATATTAATAATAATGGCCCTACTTATTCAGTCAATCGAAAGAAATTCTCGAGTGTCTACGATGTATCGGGAGCTGTTCTAGGCCCTAGGATACCGCAGTGAAAAAAGCAGACAAGCTTGCCTTCCTGTCCAGAATTGACATTCTAGTCTTGAACAGAGTAAGCAGTAACAGGTCTATAGCGCAAAGGGGATGATGGCTAACACCATGGAGAGGGGTGATAGGGAGAGCCGGGGCTGGGGGAGGGTTGCAATTTTTAAAAGGATCTGGCCTCGCTGAGCCTGTAGCCCCTGAGCAGCCGGAGGGAGGCGAGAGAGAGAGAGAGAGAGAGAGAGAGAGCGAGAGAGAGTGCACGCAAGGCCCCGGGGCATCTAGGGGAAGGAGGCTCCACGTAGAGAGAAGAGCGGGGACAGAAGCCATTCTCTTGGTGTCCAGAGATCTGCAAGGTCACTGTAGCTGGAGTGGGGAGAGCAAAGGGCAGTGCAGTAGGAGATGAGGTTGGGGAGGGGAAAGGAGCATCCTCACGACTCAGTAGGACTTTGGCTTCCCCCCACCCCCCACCCCAAATGAGAATAGGAGCCTTGCAAGCCTTTTAAATGGAGACCTCCATTTTACCAGCACCTTCTGGCTGAGCCCATGCATTTGCTGCCAGTCCTGGTGCTCTCTCTTTTTCCCTGTCTTTGTTTCTGCCCTAAGCATGTAACCCTAGAATGCACTGCTGAAATGTGAAATGTGGTTGATCTCTTCAATTCTTTCTTTGCCCATCCGGCTATGTGGAAGGAGACAGAGAGATGATACATTCAGCTTTCAGGAAAGCGACCATGGGGGACAGAAAAGATCAGCCTCTGGGCAATGTCTTCCATTAGACAGTTACCCCAGGGAAGGACAACATGCCTCCTCCTGATAGCACATTCCATTTGTTCAGATGCAAACACCTAGCCGAAATGGCCACCTCGTCCTTTAGAGGTCTGCCTCTGAGACATGAAGACCATTACCCTTCATGTGGTCCAGGCTCAAAGTGTGGTCCAGGACCGGCAGCACCAACCCTAGCTGTGGAACCTAGATGCACGGGGTCAGAATCTCATTTGAACAAGCTCTCCAGGGGATTCATCCATGCAGTCAAGGTTGAAAAGTGCTGCCCTAGACCTTTCAACGCTGAATCCTCTCTGAACTTCTCCGTAATACGAATGTGTTACTGGCTTAAGATAGCAATGATCATTTATTATTTTTCATGATTGTGGAGACTAACTGGGCTCTACTAGGTGATTGATTCTTCTGCTCATGGCGTCACCTGGGGCTGGGGCTCATCTGGAAGCTTGAGTGGGCTGCACTGACCACGATGGCTCATGCACATGGCGGGCAGCGGCACGGGGATCATTCTGCCCCATGTTCCGTCAGCTGAGGATACGGCCATCCGGGGGTCTGACTGGGCTGGAACACCCAAGATGGCTCCCTCATGGGGCTGAGAGTTAGTGCTGGCTGCCGACTGGGAGCCCAGCTGGGGTGTCATCCAGAGAGCCTCAGTCCTCTGTGGACTCTCCACGTGGCTTGTCCCTCTCCGAGCGTGGCGGCTTGATTCCAAAAGGGAATTTTCCAAGGGACGAAGCTATAGATCTCTTCAGGCCCGGCTCCAGAAGTCGTCCTGTAAGACCTTGCTGCATTCTGTTGGCCAAAGCAAGCGACAGGGCCAAACCAGATTCAAGGAGAGGGAAAAAGACTCCATCTCTTGATGGGAGGCGTGGCAAGGACCTTGCAGCCTTCTTTAATCCGTCCCCACAGAATAACTGACAATTAGGGAGCAATCGTCCCATAAGTACTATTATCCAGGGGCGCCTGGGTGGGACAGTCGGTTAAGTGTCCGACTCTTGATCTCAGCTTGGGTCATGATCTCGCCGTTTGTGGGTTCGAGCCCCCAAGTGGGTTCGAGCTGATGGTGCAGAGTCACTTGGGATTCTGTCTCTCTCTCTGCCCAGCCCCCACTTGTGTGTTCTCTTTCTCTCTCTCTCTCTCTCTCTCTCTCTCTCTCTCTCTCTGTCTCAAAATAAATAAACTTAAAAAAATATTTTTTTAAGTACTATTATCCAAACTATCTGATTCATCAATGTTAAAATGCACACATTTTTTTTTTTACATGTTATAGATCCACAGGAAGTTGTTAAGATAGTACAAAAAAAAAAGCCCTGTGCACGCTTACCTGGTTTTCTCCGATGGTTAGACCACACATAATTTGAACAACATCAAAGCTAAGAAACTGACCTCGGTACAGTGTGTGTGTCTGGTTCTTTGTCATTTTAAAAGTGCACAAGTGACAGTTACTAGGTGATTGCGACCTAAGTTCTATTGCCACATTTCATCCGTTTTAAAACCCACAGCCTTTCTTTCCCATTTGACTTCTCTGAAATGAAAATGCATCTTGCATTCAAACACATCTTACAGTTAGAAGCATCGCTTTTCTTTTCCTAGTAGTGCTTAAAATAATGATGTGTTTTACAAGATCTACATATAATGTCTTAGGTTCCATTAAACACTGTATTGGCCCATTTTCCAGGCAAAGAAACTGACACACCGAGAGGTTAAGAAACCTGCCCAAGGTCACACAGTGAGTAGGGCTAGTGGTGAGAACACAGGGACAGAATTCCGACCCAAGCACTCTGACCCTAGAGCGAATATATTCACCTTTAGTCTCTTGGAAGGTAATTATAACACACTTATATGTAGCATCTTCTAGATTTAGCCTGGCATTGGTGGGGTTAGGGCAAAGTGTGTAAAGAGACAAACCCACACTCTCTGGGTCCAGATCCCGCATGCTTACCCTACGCTGCATTACTTACCACAGAGCTAGCATTCCATGCGTTCCATGGGTATAGCTTTCCTGATCATAAAACTATGTGAATTTCAAAGGTCACAGGAACAACAGGCTCACGAGCTATTTGATGTTAAGCTTGAGGCCACAGGGTGCTGCACTTTTCCAGCTGCTGCCTGAGTAACAGACTTATGTCCTTTGCATTCGAGTGCACTGACACTTTTCTCCTTAGTGGGACACGTTCAACCCCCATTTAACCGATTCTCTGCAGGGATTAGAAACTGAATGGGGGGGGGGGGATGAAATTAAGAACATGGAAAGGAAGTGGTTCGTTTGTGATGGAAATAACGCAAATTCTGGAGACAGGCAGACCACCTACAGGTTGAAAAACCAGAATTTGTCACTGTAAAGCTGTTGAAATAACTTCTTACAGATGACGCCCCCCCCCCTTTTTCCTACCACCATAATGTGAAAGAAAGAGAGAGAG
>NW_026059589.1:0-47237 GCF_023721935.1 Panthera uncia | reverse complement strand
GCCACAGTTCAATCCCCTTTTACCTCGACCCTTTCATTAGCGCCTCTAGACTACAGTGCTAGGAACGTGCACCCTGTCCGACTTCTCGGTGAGTTGCTAGTTAAGTCTTGAAAAGGCCGAACGTGCGCTGCTGGGAAGGGAAGGGGGCAAAGAGGGGACCCCGCAATGACGAGCACACACAGAGGGTCGCCGGCCTCGCCCCGGCACGTGACCGTGACCGTGACCGTGAAGCCTCCCCGGTGGGCCCCCAGGTTGTGAGCCCGCTTCCTTGCGGCTCTCGCCAGACAGACACCATGTCCTCCACACTCTACCTGAGCAGCCTTGCTTCGCAGAAAGCAAGCAGCACGCTTCGCAGAAAGCAGGGGGTTATACACACAATCCTAAAAACGATCTGGCTTTTTGTAAGTTCAAGAAAAGGCTCACTCAACCTTTACTATTTATTTCTCAAGTTGAGACACTTTCCCAAGCGTAGCAAATAATTGTTCCTTAAACTCTTCTCTAAGCCACCAATTTACCTGGGGTGAAAATATATTAAGACATCCTGAAGATCAAACTGATAAACACAACAATTATGAGTAATCAAAAGAAACGCTAAAATGTATATCAGCTCTGTTAGTATTCTGTATATGACCAAAGACTTCAAAAAAAAAAAAAAGACATAATTTTATTAACATACAGAAATATTCAAAACACAATACCTCGTCCAGCTCCTGAAGAGACATGTTGTTCCCATCAGTCCCATCCAGTTAGGGATAGCAAAAAAGAAAGAAGGATGGGGACAGACAGATAAGGCATGGTCAGTTCAGAAACACTTTGATTTTAAACAGCTCTAAAGTTGACTAAAAATAAAGATCCACTAACCAAGGCATTTAAAAAATCTCCCCCTTTTGATTGCTCCTTTAAAAAAAAAGAAAAAAAGCTACATCAATACACATGTATTTTTTTTTTATTTACCGTGATTGCTGTTTCGGTGAATGAGATAGGAAACAATAAGCAGTTGTAAAAATTAAAATACCATAAAGCAAATAAAATACACTTGCTTTAGTCTCACAACAATATAATGCTAATCTGTTCGATCAGTATCAAATACCACATACAATATTCTAAATTTCCCTTAGGAAGATACAATAATTTGAGAGCAAAGCTAAAATGCAGTTTTACCGGGTCAAATAAGTGTATGTTTCAGCATGTAAATGAGCCCTGCAAATGCAGCAGAATTAGCAAATGGACAACCCACAGAAATGGTCTATGGCTGCGTTCAGATCATATTGGAGTGACCACACGTGTAAGGTCTCTACAAATTCAATCCCGCAGACGCGGCTTTATCCGCGGTAATAAGCCAGCCGAGAAACCCTTCTTCCCCGGAGAGAGACACAGGTGGTAAGAGAAAAGAAAAACTCTCCCCATTTGCTTGCCATTTATTATTATTAGTCTAGAAAGCACACAGTTATTGGTAAAGCTATTATCAAAGCGAGTAAACAAGACAAAACGAAACGAGAACGAGAGATTTTCCTGAGGGGGGAACAGGGAGGAAGAAGCACCCGCAGCCAGAGGATTAAGTTTCAGTTGAAAACTAAAGGTTCTTTTTTAGATCGACACGGAACTCTAGCTTCTGAACAGATATTTACCAATGACAGATAATCTGAAGAACTAGGTCTTTTTTTTTTTTTACTTTTTTGTGTTATTGATCACTGAAATAATTTGTGGTAAATTTCAATCACCAACTGTGGTTTTTTTTTATGTTCAGCAGTAAATTTAGAAAATTAAAAAACGTAAGTTCCTTATTTAAAAATTAGTAGTGCAAATGAAACTGGTCTGTCAGGACCAAAATATTATTAAACAATGACAGTAATAAAAAGTGTAATCAAGCAGTATTCCTCCACGTAAAAATTCAATTAGCTGACATTATAAAGCTGCAAGTCGTCTTCATTCCTTCTACAACTTGCCACGAGAACAAAGAGAATGATATTTATATACACACCCTGCCATAACAGGAGTACTAGAAAATTTTAATAGAGAAGACAGTGTCAAATGGAAATCTGATTTAATTACCTTTTGCTTTAAGAAGAAACAAAGACAATGTTCTTATTTTTTAAGAGCTTAACATTTTCATGCAGAAAGCACTGCATTGTTTTTATTAATAGAGCAGGACAGAGGGCAGAACCCCTAAGTTCGGTATCTCAGCCTGTACCTCTGTCCCTTCTGCAGTGGCTACTTGGCATCGAATCTTCGAACAAAGTACCACTGCGAGCCTCGGGTAAGGTCTCTGCTACACGTGAGCCTGTCCTCTTGGATTATTAACCCAGCACACACCCTGATCTTTCGGTTTTTACAATTACTGGCTGATAAGAGGTGAAATCAGAATCACGGACTAGATAAAGCCTCTTTTTGTTGTAAGTAAGAAAACTAAGCTGCCGAATGTATAAATCCATTTTCCCAGCGTCACAGAGCTTTATGGCTCAGAAGAGGACGACAGACCCAGGTGTTCAGTCCTCTTCCCCGCCCCCCCCCCCCAGCATCTCTAATTTTATTAACAATTCAGGAAATTATTAGTGATAGTCAGCTACTACCGTAACACATCGGGAATTAAATTCAGAGGTCAGCTTCCCAAAGAGTCCCCACCTACCCCCCCCCCCCTTTTTGCGCCTTAAAAATAGAGGGTGTTCAAAACTCCCCCTGCCATCAAATTACCAGAAAATCTGGTCAAGAAACAAATTAAAACATTTAGAATTACCATGAGGAAAAACCAAAATACGGCCAAATGAAAACACGTTACTACACATCACCACCTTCTAAATCTTTACAATGTCTAAATCTAGGTTTTTGCCCTGCCAATGGCATATAACCAAGCAAATATTGAAAACTCCAAGTAGCATGTGGAATTTATAGTCTAACGAACTTTCTACATAAAACTGAAAAATAAGTGGAAACCCATCTGTGTTTACTCAGGAAGTCTGGAAAAGTTGAGCAAAATGACTTGGAAGTACAGGTCTATGCTATCGTGATATTTACTTTATTTCCGTTCCTGCCAAAATAAAAGTTTGCTTCTCTTTTATCCAACAAAGTACCCTTATTCTCAAGTAAGCCTCGCTGCTCAAAGGGAATCTTTAGAGGCAGGAAAGCAAACAGCTCTAAAGAGAAATATACAATGATTTCATACTTGGATTCTAAAGACAGAGGACTAATTTTCCAACAGACTCAGTGTGGACTAGAATCTTCAATATGCTAGTAAAAACGCAGTTATGCGTGGCTGGAAAGCAAGACACAGAAAGATGCTATCCTACTGTAAGGAAGAAACACCCCCAAGACTTAAACAATGGGTCCTTCCACATTCTGGGATGTGCAGCGACAAACAGTACTGCAGCCCAGTGGGTTAGCACAGGGCTCGGGGGCCAGGTTGGCCCGAGGCCCCACCCCAGCTCCCGGACTCTCTAGGTGGGGGGCACTGGACAAGCTCCCTAACGCCCTCCAAACCTTAGTTCCCTCATCTGTATTGTGAGAAAAACAACAACACCCGTGTGACAAGAGCTCTGTGAGGCTGCATACAGAAGGTGCCCACATGCCCGGAGCCCAGAGCCAGGCACATAGTAAGCTCTCAATAAATCTCGGCTTAACGTTACAGTCAAGACTGAAGGACTTCAGGTTTCTTATTACCTTAGTTAATCCTCAGTATCTTTTCTCCCCCTAAAGCACACCATGTTTTATTGAAAATAATGTGGTTTCAAACTAATCTAAGACCAATTAACTCCAGCTTCCATTGATAGATTACGCATTATTTTAAAGCACAGGATAGATCAGGCAAGTCACCACTAACCAAGTGGCTCCAAACCCTCTCTTAGACCCATTCCAGACCAAAGGCGTCATATGGCACCTCATCAAGATCAGAACAGCAACTCAACAACTACTTTTCATTCATTCGTTTGAGACTTCACACATTTTCCTGAATGATTATTTTACTTTGTAAATTCATTTGAGCTCCTTAAAGCCAAGCTGCCTGTAACTGCTTGAGTGAGGCGGTGCCTTCAACCCTGCGCTTGGCTGATACAACGTCAAAGTTAGGTCAGCGACGTACTGGAGCCACTTCCAAGGATTTTTGCACGACGCTGGCCTAGCGGGCACAGCGACGTTGTTGACTACTTCTCCTTTTCAAATTGAAGCTAGGGCTCCTAGGGCTGTGTGCCTTGGTCAGGGGAAACCACGCACTGGACCAGAACTCAAGAAGGCATTGTTGAATCCATACGGCCCTCAGAAATCGCCTAACTCAAACCCCTCAACTTATAAGTAAGGCAAAAGATGTCGGAAGAGACCAAGGAGCCTAAAGACACATTCTGAGAGTCAGCCACAGAGTGAGACTTAACCCTAAATTGCCAGACTCAGAGTCCAGTGCTCTTTTCCTTTATTTCACACTGCCGTGAGGCACAACAATGATGGGGAATCTAGGACCGAGGCCCAAACACAATGAATGAGAAACGCCAACAATTGCATTTTGCTGCAAGTCTAAAAAACAAAACAAAACAAAACAAAACAAAACAAACAAAATCAACCCCTGTCTGTTTCTAACAACTAGTTTTACCAATACCAATACAAGCAAAACCACAATTAAGGAGAATTTGGTTCAGCTCTGGCTGCTAAACTTTCAAAGGCATAGAGAAAAACTAGATTTCATTCACAGGCAAGAAACTTAACCAGGCTGTGTCAGCCGGGGCTGCTGAGCTGGATAGAGAAAGCTCTCGGCGAGGAGAAGGCTGCAGGGTTACCAGGCAGAAGAAGGAAGAGGCTTCCCGTGTCAGAGACCCTGAGGGCCAGAACCAGGGCTAGGACCACAGGATACAAGGTACAGACTTGGGGTTCATGCAGGCAAAGGCTGTTTGGGACTGACTGGCTGCTGGGTTCCCCTGTAGCCATCACAGAATGTGGTCGAGGAAGGGAGGCATAAGGGTTATCACAGCTGGGATGTCGGGTCAAGGATCTTTAGGTCTCTGCTGGCCCTGGGGACTCGGCTTGCTTTGTCGCTGCACATCCTCCTTAAATTCCTGCTTAGCTGTGACATATTTGCCTGAATGCTGCATCAACCTGTTTCAGCATGTGTGTGTACGGGCGCACAGAGCAAGCCCACCGTCGCCACCAGAGAACTTCTGGGTTTTTTCCCCTTAAACTAGGATGCAGTGAAATGCATGTTTAAGTTTCTTGAACGATATGGCTTTGGGTGTCCTGTGTTTTGAGGTGTGTGAGGTACACACGTGCACACAACCTTCTAATCAAATCAAAAAAATCACAGCCTTTTCCTTCAATAAGGATGTGAAAATTCAGCTTTAAAACTTGAAAACAAAAACCCCCTAGCCCCCCTCCCCCAAACTAGCAGTTCGATGTGATTTTTTGATTTATTTTGGGTTGTGTGTGAGGTAACAAACACACATGGAAATCTACTTCTGCAGCTTTTTCTTCTAACTGGGAACTAGAAATTTCAGGTTATGATTTTTTTAAATTAAACTCTAGAATTTAGCTGCTTCCCTTTTCATGAATCTGAGTTTTATCAGATATTTACAAACTGCCTCCTTTTAATTATTTTGCTCACGTTTTTAATATGCCCTGTATATATCTTTTAAGTTTTCATTTATAATTTTTCAAACATACTGAAAAATATGTAAAATGTATGTATAATGTCACTCCACATATTCATCAGTAGACTTAACAACCAGTAACATTTTGCCTTATTTGTTTCACTTGTGGGGGGTTAAATATACAAAGTGGCATTTTATTCATTTCACTACTCAACATTTCAGTAGGTATCTCTAATAAAATTAACAAATTTGATGAATTATGATTAGCTTAATTAACTAATTATTTCTTAATGTCACCTAAGGCCCAGTCCATATTCAAATTTAATAACTTTGATTTTGTTTGATTTGCTACATGGTTTTGAAATTTGCAATTCAGAAATGAGGTGTTAAATTTTCTATGAGCTAGACATGCAGTGAAAAATGCTGCAGAAGTTACTGGATAAAGTTTTAAAAAATTGTGTTAGACATGGCTCCCCCCCCCCCCAAATGCTCATAGCACTTTTCCAACTTCCAGAAAAGTTGAAAAAATCATACCTCTACTTAGTCATGTTAACATCTTGTCATGTTTGATTTTGTGTGTGTGTGTGTGTGTGTGTGCAGAACAGTTTCTGGTGAATTGATTGTAAGCAGACTGAAGATGTGTTACTTCACCCCTGAACACTTGAGAAAAATTTGACATGCCATGGTTTTCTTAATGCACACAATTAAAAATATTACTAGGTGGGGCTTTTTAATTCTAACTTAAGCAAACCATTTTTGTTTACTTGCAAATTCTATTTTTTAGATAGTCTGAATTGACTACAAGGATATTTTAAATGATCTGATTGCTTATAGGCTGAGAAAAATTTCAGAGACTAATATCATTATGTAACATTTTAAATGGTGAAACATACAGAAAATATCGTTCTAATGTTCTGACTTAGATATGTATAGTTTGATTCAGAAACCTATTTTCCAGAAATTGCCTGAGTTAGCTAAATATATCTATACCTTCTTTGACACATCTAATTTTCCAAATTATAGACTTTAGCCATCCATGTTTAATTATTTGACTTAGCTTATACATGTATTTTCTAATGGCCTACCTTAGAAAACCAATTTAAAAATCGGTCTGACTCAGAGATGCACTTTTAAAAAGCTGCCCGGCTCAGACACCAGGTTTTTAAACTGTCTGACTTAATGATTAATAATAATGATAATAAAAGTCTCATGTTACCCAACAGTTCAGGGTGTTTTGAACTTTATACGATGAAAAATTTAAAAGCAAACAACGTTGTTTCAATAAATTAAAACCGATACCTTAGAAACATTAACCCGAGTTTTGGTTCTGTTGTTCACCCCCCCCCGCCCCCCCCATCAGGTAGCATAAAACCAAGCATTTGAGGAATATGCAATTTTTACATCTTATTTGATAAAACTAAAGTTCCACTGAGCAATTTTATTAATTCAATTTCTACTCTCTAATTCTTGGCTTATTTCAGAGCATTCTTTTCAAAAAATCAGCACTGGAATTAGCCCGTTTTCATTCGGTACAATACAATTTCTTCTTCAGTTTATAAATGCAAAAAACAACTTCAAATTCTTAAGTAAATACAAATCTAAACATACTCCGTCCCTGTTTTCTACGCCTTTTGACCTGAATTTGCACGATTTTATTCCTGAAACTGTCACACGCGGCTTACAACAGCTTTTCCATAGAAGCAATATGGCCAAAGACATTTTCCACTTGTGAGTTACAAAAAGGAAAAACTGTCTTTGTCACTCATCAAGACACATGGCATGATTTTTCTGAAGCATTCAGTAAGGCCATAAAGGAAAAAAAATAAAAGGTAATACAGTCCCTAATAGGTGAAATAACTGTGAGGTCCCCAGCGCTGGATATTTCAAGTATAGTCCCTCAGAGTCTGGTTTGGGGGTGACTTTATTTCCTTCATCCTCCAAGGCTGCTTCTATTCAAACCTAGCCTGTTTATAGCAAGGAGTAACCCCCCCCCCCCCCCCACTACAAACTAGTTTCCTAACTTCACTTTTCAATTTAAGATCTTCCAGAGCTAATCACCGTCTCGGACAGACCATGCAGCCCGGGCCCTGATTTACCAGAGCAAGAAAGAGCCAGAAACTGAAGCTCAGAAAAGGTAAGTAGACCTCGACAAAAACAAACAAAAAAAGCCCCTCGGCAATCTTCCCAGGCCCTCCCTCTAAAAGATCCTACCGCTGCGCTAAAGAAAGGTTCAGGTTAATTAAATCAAAAAGCATGTCCTATTCTGAAGGTTAATTTTCACATACATACATGTTTGGTTTTTTTTTTTTTAAGTTCGAATGGAGGGAGAAGCTTAATTTCCTGTCTGGGAAATGGAAAACGAAGAACCCAGCACCTTAGTCTCCCAAACAGGAGCCCCCAGGAAAAACAGTGAAGCAATTATTCCTAGGGAACAGGGCCCCACACAGGGCCGCGAGGCCATTAAAAGAAAACGGGTGAAACAACAACAACAACACACACACACACACACACACACACACACACACCCCAACTGCTTCCTCATTTGGGGGAGGGTGTCGTGCATTTGCAAAGATACGGGCTCGGCGATCTTGCAACCCAAAGTGAGGCTCCGTATGGGAGGGGGGGAGGGCGGGGGCTTAAACACAAAACGAGACAAAAAGGCTTCCGGAAGGCCCCAATTTTTCCAAATCTCCGGGTTAAAACACATGTAAATCGGAGGCGGCCGGTCGGGCAGTGACGCCCGGGGCGGGAGGGAGGCGGGGGAGGAGGGCTGCGGAAGTGAAGAGAGAGAGAGAGGGCAAAGGCAGAGGTGGAGCAGGGGCCTAAAACTGTTTTTGTTTTTGCTTTTTCTTCCCCATCCAGGGTTATACACGTCCCCGGCCCCTCGCCCAGAGACCTTCCACTTCCGATTATTCTTAGTCTTATTCTTCTTCTTCTCTTTTTTTTTAAACAGAGAGACAGACAAGAGACAGACAGACAGGCAGAGCCGCTGTGCACACGGTGCGTGTGTCGGAGGCCGCCGGGAGACTCACCGCAGCAATGCTACGTGAATGCAGAGGGCTGGAGGTGGTGTGACTACTCACTTGCTCGGCTAACAGCTGCCGGTTTTGGATGGAATTATTCCGCAACAACAAGAAAGCGTCGGTTAAACGCCTGGTGGCCATGTCTCACCCTTTGTGACCCCCCGCTCAGGGGCCCCCCGCCCACTTAGCACTCCTGGTTTGTTCACTTTTCTTGCTCTTGGCCTGGCCGGGTCGGGCCCACCCTTCACAGACACCTGCCTGGACAAGGCCTCGAGCCAGGCGGGCTCGAGACCCCTCCCCAAATAACCACCTCGGCTTTCCAATTGTCTGACTCCCCCTACTCAAGGCCTGCCTTCGATCTCTAAGCACTTAAATCCCCCCAATCCTCGCCTCGCTAGCCAACGTCCCAGAGACCCCACCCCAATCCAACCTTGGATCTACAAGCGTCTCACTCGCCAATCCGGCGGTGGACTGGGAGGCCCTGAAGCCCCCTACCCCCCTTAGTCTCGGAGACCCCCCCAGGGGCTGGGCCCCCTACCCCTAACTTGGCTCACACGTGTCCAGGCCGTGCCCTGGAGGGGGGGGGGGGGGCTGCCTGTGACTCAGTTTCCCCACCAGAGGCCTGGCCTAGGCCTCCTTTGGACAAGCCGAGGCAAGGCCTGGGCCCTGAACTCCAGGGCGCCTGGTACTCCCTTCTTGGGCCTCGTCTGGGCCTGCTGAGGCCCGGGCCCGACCTCCTGACCCCGTCCCTCTCTGGGCGGCCCGGTCCTCCACTGCCACAGCGGCCTGCCGGCCTCCAGGAGGGCAGCAGGGCCTGCCTCCCCGGCCTCCTCACTCCTCTTCTCCGGCTCCCTCCATCCCCGGATCTGACTGCAGCTCAGCCCCGGGCCGTTTCCGTGCTGTGGTCCCGGGTTCTGGCGTCCCCCCTGGCCCTCTTCCTGTCCGTCCCTCGCGAGTGCCCCCCTGCGACGTTCGCAAGGCCTGCTCGCAACGTTCCGGGCGCGGGAGCTCCCGTGCCCCAGCCCTGCCCCGGGGCACGGGAGCGCTCCGCCCTCTCCCGGGGTGCTCCCGGGGCGCCCGCTTTCCCCCTGCCCGCACCGGGCCCGGGGCTCGGGGGGCGCGCCAGCGGGCGGGCCCGAGCCTCCGGAGCGCGGCCCCCGGGGCTGCAGAGCGCCGCCGGGGGCCTTGGCGCGCGCATTAGAGTGGAGTTGAGCGGCAGGCAAATTTGGGCGCCGACACGGGCGAAGTTTGAGGCGCGCTCGGAGTTGGGGCGGGAGAGGAAAAGTTGGAGACGACTGCCTCTGGAGGCCGAGCACGCTCCACTGCAGGCGGCGGCTCCGGCTCGCTTTTTTTTTTTTTTTCTTTTTTTTCAATTCTGTGAAAAAAAAAAAAAGAAAAAGATGTATCCGAAAAACAACCAGGAAAAAAAAAAAAAAAAAAAAAAGCCAAGCCAGAGCTGCAGGCCGCCCGGGGCCGAGCCGCCGCCGGCAGTCGGGGGTCGTGGGGGGCGCCCGCCCTCCCTCCCCGGCCGCCGCTTTCTGTAGGGGGCACTGCAGGGTTGTGCAATCTCGAGTGGGAAAGTTCCCCGAAACTTTGACGGCCCCCCACCCTCCTTCCCCGAACGCCGTTTCCCTGCGCGGAGGGGCCCGGGCCCCGCGCCCCACCGTCGCCCCGACGGCCTCCCCGCGCGCCTCGCTGTCCCGCCGGCCCGGGGGAGGGGGGGGGGGGGGGGGGGTGGGAGGGTGTCCGGGCAGGGGCCCCGCGGGGTACCGAGAGGCCCGAGCCCCGCCGGGCGTGTGACCCGGGGCCGAGGCCCGAGCCGGGCGCCGCGGCGGGGACGTGGGCTGGGGCGTGGGGGGCAGCGGGCCCGGGTCGCGGAGCCGCGCGGCGGCGGGGAGGACACGCGGGCGGGGGGGTCGAGGCAGCGGGGTCTCTCCGCCGCGCGAAGCCGCCCCGACCCCGGCTGCGGGCCCTCACGCCCGCACCCGCTCCCGCGTCGCCCCAACTCGGCACACGCGTGTGTGTGGCGAGCGTTTCCTCGTGCCGAGCGCGGCGGGGAGCGGAGGCCGGGCCGGCTCCCGGGGCAGCGGCGCCGAGGCGGCCGCGCGGCCCACACCTGCCGGGGGCGCGTCCGCGGGGGGCCCGGGCCGGGGCGCCCCTCACGTCCTCGCCCTGCTCTAAAGGACCACGTTCCTACGTGTCGCTCGTGAAACTAAAAATGAACGTCAAGAAGACCTTGGGGAACCAGAAAAATGCATCCAAGCGAAGGAAGCGGGAGCGCCGAAGAGCCGGGCCGGGGAAGGGGCTGCGGCTTGCGGAGCCGGGCGACGGCTGGGCCGCCGACGAGGGGCGGACCCCGCGACCCCGCACGCCGCCGCCCGCCCTGCGCGAGGCGGCGGCGGGAGGGGGGTCGCCGACCCTGACTTAGCTCGTGCGGGGGCCATTCGGGGAGCCGGGCTGCACCCCGAAAATTATTTGCTCGTTTGGTCCCCCACCAGCCCCCCGGCGATGTGATCCACCCCCCCGCCCCGGTCCCCTCTCCGTCCGCCCTCGGAGAACACATATTGTGAATAAACAACCGAGCCGGTGTTTCGGTCGGAACATCAGATTAGAAATGTGGTCCGCACGCTGTTCCTTTCTCTTGAGCACACTCATCACCTTGCAAAGCAGGCCCTTGTTTACTTCAACAGGCTCTCTGTCCCCGGGGCTAGAGCGCGGGCTTCCTCCTGGCAGGGGCCGTGTTTTATTCATCTTTGTACCCACCGCCATCGCACCTGGCTTGGAAGAGGCTCTGGATCGATGTTTATTAAATATGCGTATGAATGAACGAGAGCCCCGCGTTTTAGTCCCCAAACTGTCTGACCTCCGTCGAATGACTTTAAGCCTTTAGCGCCCTTATCTGTTAAGAAGGGGGGGGGGGGGAGGGGGGGAATGTGGGGCTTTAATAATCCTTGTAATCCGTGCCCTGTCTACCTCTCTGGGGCTATTGTGAACATCAAGTGAGATAGGTGAAAACCTCTGTAAACCATCAGATGCTGAGCAAATACCATATAGGATGGTTATTCATTCATCCCCTTCGCTGGGAAAGCTTTTAACAAAGTAATTCCCGGGCTTGTTTTTCAGCAGACGGTGGTCGCCCTTCCTGGTCAGTCTTAAATATTTATTGCGGGCCAATCTCGTTCTTACACTTAGGAAATCAATCAGGCTTCCATTTGTTTGAGAGAAATGAACAGTGCTCGCACACATAAATAATGGAAGAAAAATCCTCGTATTCCCAAAACAGCCACCCCAAGCAGCCCAAGAGCCCAACGGCACGGGGATCATGGAGAATCCAAGAGATTGGCAAGGGCAATGCCGTGCAGCTATAAGCCAGCCGCAGCCAGGCACGGGATTGTGTGCATGAAACAGTGTTAAGTGAAAAGAAGAGGGCCCGGGAGGGGACAGGCACACTGGCAGAGACTGTATCCATGTATGCCGTGACCCGTATTGGAAGCAGGGGGGGGGGGGGAGGATGTAAATCATTCTATTTGAATGTTCCTTGGCTGTTTAATTTTCCTGTCAAGTGGCTTAAGCCTGATTTTTTTTTTTTTTAAGCATTCCCTCATGGCCAAGTATGTGTTTCCTTGGAATTGAAATCTGGGTTGATGGTTTTATATTTTAAAAGCTTTCATTGTGACTCATTCTTGGCCCGGGATAGGATTCTGTAATACTCCCCGAGCTCAAAGAGCCTGGGTGTCCTGTTTCTTGGGCTCCGTTCATACCCACTTTCTAGCATTTTGCCAGTGGATCCAAGAAGTCACTTTTGGAGACAAGTGTTTTATTGTGTTCCTGTCATCTTCATCAGTGTGGAAGGGAACCAGAAACATGGAATTTCCCGGCCGAAGCCAGAGGACGGCAGGGGCCAGAGAAGGTTTTCAAGCGCTGACGAGTTCGTGGTCAGACGATGTGGGTCAGCAGTGCGAGACTGACGCTCTGGTGAAGAAGTTGTAGGGGCGACGAGGCCGGTGAAGTCCTTATGTGGCCCCGGCATCGCGTGAGTGCTCCACAAATGGGCAACGCGGTTTGTGACAGCAGCCGCCTTGCTGACACACAGAAGGCCCTGCTCATGCAGGCTCTGCTCTCCCCGGAAGGCAGCGTCCCCAAAGTGCAGGGCATCGCGGTGGGAACTGGGCACGCTCCGAGCACATTTGCAAGATTCCTGTTCTGTGGCTTGGGAATCCAGATGTGTCTATAATGTACTCTCATGTTTGAGACTGTTTAAACAGTCTCACATGGACACCTTTTGACTTTGACCTTTTTAGCGCCTATCGAAAGACAGATGGTCATTTTTTTGTTTTGTTTTGTTTTTTAATCAAGATGAACAGCAAAAGCCTGATACATACCCTGTTTGTACAGATCTGGCATAACAGGCAGGTTCTGGCTAGATTTAGGAAACAGGAACTTGATGTTCTGTCTCCCCAAACAGCTCCTCGAAACCTTGAGTGTTTCCAACCTCCGAGAACTCCCCCTAGCTCTGTCCTCAGCCACGACGCCTCTCCCAAGCAGAAGAGCTCCAGATAGAGGCAACGGTCCTGTTTTGTCCCGACTCCATTTTACCAGGTTTTGAGACCAGACGGTTCAGTTCAGTGGGCATTTCCACAAACCTGGCAGCGGCCGGGTCTAGCTCTTGCCAGGCGCCCCCAGAAGGGGTGAAACGGAGCAAAACCCTGCTGTGTGCCCCGACTCCACCCGCACACGCCGGTTCTTACAGCCGGCTTCCACGCTGCGGCCGCGGTGACCTTTCCAAAGCACAGAGCTCATCATGTCACTGCCTGATTGAGGCCCCGGAACGGCTCCCTCTGGCCCACACCAGCGACGCTCAGCAGAAAACAGGTGCCCTCTAAGCCAGGCCCTCACTAATAGTAACTAATGATGGTCTTTTCGTGGTTGGCAGAAAAAAAAAAAAAAAAAAAGAAGTTAATTGATGGAATAGCGTCCGTTTTAGGTGTTACTTTCCTCACTCTTCTTAAGCCTTTGGACCGTATTACCCCCTGGCTCTACTGTACTACCAGACTGTAGCTGATTGGTCCAGAATTCCGGATTTCATTACTTTTTTTTTTTTTTTTCACATATCAACATTTCCTTGTGTTCTGCCTGTAGCTGAAGTGCCTTCTCGACACGGTGGCGTGTCCCCTGGGATGGAGGCCTGGCATTCGAGGCCCTTCTCAACAGGCCCCCCCCCCCGGAGGGCTAAGCTTTCCGGGGCCGGATTTCCGGCTTGGCTGACTCTTCCTTCAAGATTTAGTCCCCTCTGTTGCCTGGTGTAACAAATGTTTGGGGGAATCGGTGCATTGAGAGAAAGACGAGACTAAATATTTGAAGTACCCAAGAGTACCAGGCGGTCGGTACCCTAAATGGGCGGCATAGATAGAGAGTACGGTGACCCTGTCTCCCCACCCCCCCCGCCCCCCAACACTGGCTGTGACTCCAGCCACACTGACCTTCTTACCTCAAACCTTAGCACGGGCTGGCCCCTCTCACCTGGGCTCTCCATGTGACTTGGCTCCTTCTCACGAGTCAGGTCCCAGCCCACCCCGTATAAAGTAGCCCCCCGACTACTTGCCCGTGTCCTTGGGAAAGGACTGGCCTCTCCCAGGGCCCTAGGCCCATCACACCATGTACCCACACTCCGTCAACTTCAAGACTCAATCAACGTCTAACCTCATGGCTTTTGGTCTTTGAGGCCGAGGAAGAGACCTCTCTGATAGTAGCTCAGACCAGCAAAGCATATCTTCGGCACTCCTCTCTCTCTCTGTCTCTCTCTGTCTCTCTCTTTTTTTTTTCCAGGACAATGTTGACACATATGTACTCAAATAAATCAACCTTCTCATCTTAACCATCTCCCTTGGCAGGAACAATAAGTCGATGTGCCAAAGCAGGACTGACCTGCATGACTCAACCCTTGAAAAATATAAAGGAAATCATTGTGTTTTCATGGTAACAGGTATTGAGACACAGAGGGCTCGTCCATTTCTAGTTTTTTCCCATGGCTGTAGCCACTGACCTGTTTGTTGTATGCTGTGTGATGGGCGAGTACAGAGCTGGGCTGTAGTCCTCTCCAGATGCCGTCTCTCTCTCTCTCTCTCTCTCTCTCTCTCTCTCCCTCTCTCTCTCAGCCCTTCCTTCCTCTGTGTTGGTTTCATGCTCAGGCTGGCTCTCCCCAGGAGGTAGCAAATTGATATCTTGAAGCTCTGCTCTGGTATCTCACAGCATAGCAACCCCAGAGGAAGGACACTACTTTTCCCTAATGAGTCCAGCAGAAGTTCTAGAATTAACTCTCACTGACCTGTCCTGAGTCACATCCTTATCTCTAGACCCTAAACCCTCAACTGAGGCCAGAAAGCAGCGATCATCTGATCAGTCAGGCCTGAGTCATGTGACCGCGTCTGGACTCAGGAAGGTGAGGGTGTCAGGGTCAGAGCCGCTCAAACACAACGCAGTACACATTTGCCTTTTTTGAGATCAGTGTGTTGCACCCAAGAAAAGGGATATTGGGTGCTCAAATGCAACAGATTTCTGCCTTAGGCCAGTTTTCCATCCTTGCTCTGTGCCCTTTACACATCACCATCTGCCTTTCCTTGAAACTCACTCCCCTGACTTCCAGAACTTTGGGCGTGACTGGTTCTCCTCCACAATCCCTCTGTCACCCAGCCCCCGAATGCTGATTTGCCCCCAGTCTTTTGTCCTTGCTTTTCTTTCTTTCTTTCCTTTTTCAGTTACTTATTTTATTTATTTATTTTTTTCGGAAAGAGAGAGAGCCTACGAGCAAGCAGGGGAGGGACAGAGGGAGAGAGAAAGAATCCCAAGCAGGCTCTACACTCAGCGTGAAGCCCCACACAGGGCTCAAACCCACCACCCCGGGATCATGACCTGAGCCGAAATCCAGAGCTGGACGCCCAATCGACTGAGCCACTCGGGCGCCCTGTCCTTGCTTTTCTTGTCCTATCAACCTGCTGTGGTTTCAGGTGCCGGCTACCTGTAGGCTCATTCTGCCTCATCCAGCTCAGCACAAAGCTGCCTGGGTGTCCTACAGAGGCCACACCAGTCCCTGGCGCCTCTATGTCTTGCTTTCTCTCCAAAGTTCGGGAGCAGACCTAGAGAAGAGTTTTCTTTGGCTCTCTATTAGATGTGACTTCGCTATTCTCCCCTGAGGGCACGACAGGGAACCCCGGCTTCCCATCTAGGGGTGCTCCTCCTCTGTTGCAGATCTCCATCAATGGCACTACTCGTCATTTGGTCCCCATAGTTAGATTCGGTCCCCTTTGTCACCATCCGCCGCGGGCAACTCCTCTTTGCCCGAGCCGGTATACCACTCCTGACCAGATGCCGCCATGCCAGGGGACATCAGTCACTTTCACTTCTTGGAGCACAAAGCACCACGTTCATTCATGGCCTGCAGGAGATGCCATCTTGTCTTGGGTCCTCACATCTGTCGCCTCCACTAGCCAGGGATTCGGGGAGGGCAGGCACTGGCCTACACACCTCTGAGTCTCCAGTGCCTGCCAGCGGAAGCACTCGCACATCGCGCATGACCTAATGAATGACATGTGAACATCCTGAATGGGGGGGGGGGGGGGGAGGGGGGCCCGCCGGGGTCAGAGGGGGCTGGGAGGCATCAAAAGCATCACAGTAGGAAGACGCATCCTTCTTTACAACCACAGCCCAGGGGTCAGGGTGTGAGGTTTGTGAGGCTGGGCCAAGCGGAGTCCAGGCAGATGTCTTCGGGGTCTGCTACCTGTAATCGGGAGCCATCCGTAAGCCCAAAGGCCTCAAGGGGTATTTGGGCTAACGAGAAGGTTGTGATGAAAGGGACAGAGGGGAAAAATCCAGCTAAATTTTGTGTCTCCAACTGGCACTTCTCCTCCTCCCTTCGAAAGGCCAGCTCATCGTCAGCTGGCCGTCTAAATCAATTTGAGTCTCAAGGTTGGATTGTCGGTGATAAACACATGTCCCTGGTACCCTCTTCCTCTTTTTTTTCTTTCCAAAGTTCAGTAGCAAACCTAGTCAAATGTTTCCTTTGGCTGTATTAGATGTGACTTCACTATTCTCCCCTGATGGCATCGACAGCCCGATTCGTGTCTTCTTGATGGAAATAAAGGCTGATTGAGTCGGACTCGTGTCAAATTATCTCTGGAAATATGACTGGACGTGGGGTCTGGGTGAGGCTCGTTCGATTCTCTCTGGATGCTCCATTTCTCAGGAGGAGCCAGGGAAGTGGGTGGGATGTGTGTTACCCACACCTTCCAAAGGAGAGACGTCCTCAGGTCCGTGGAGACGGCAGAGTGGTGCACCTCGAGGTACCCGCGGGCCACTCGCGCGCAAGGCCCACTCCAAGGAGGGTGGGGAAGGCTAGGGTAGGTCTGGAGGGAAGCCGAGCGCCCCCGGACTCCTCTGCATGGGTGCTATCTCCTACGACAAAGGTTATCAGGATCAGGATGTTTAGCGCCTCCTTGTTGCCCCGAGGACCATTTCCAGCAATCAGTTATTAAGATCTGAGTCAATCAATGAAGGGACCAGTCGCTTTACCAATGTGGAAGAACTGAACACCTACCACGAGCCCAGCACTGCGGGAGATGTTAGAGCTGTCTGTGTAACATACTCTGCTCTCAAAGAACTCACAGCCTAGCTGGGGACACAAAGCCAACAGACGGGAAACAATTAGTGAGCGATGGAGCTTGAAAAAATATGCCAAAGTGACTATAAAGGCAGCGACAGTTCAGAAAAGGGAGAGATTGATAATTTCAGCAGAGGCCTCCTTCATGAAGGAGGTAGAGGAAAACCTATGCCTTGAAGGACGGGAAAAGGCTTCAGAAATGGGAGGGCATGGCACAAAGGGGAGCCTGCCTGAGCCGGGTGAACCCCGAGGTGGGGAGAGGGGAGGAGGATGCACACCTAAAATATGGCAGAGCGAGATCTGGAGGGCCCTGGAAGTCAAGGCTTGAATTTTGATGTTTACTCAGTTCACAAACGCTTACTGTGTGTGCCTGCTGGGTGCTGGCCACTGAGAACGGTGCTGGAGATTCAGGAATGCACAAGACCCAAGGAGAGTCAGACACAGGAATATCTCATAGTAAGTGCTACCGTGGACGGACGCCCCAGGTGCACGGAGACCAAAGGGGAGCAGCCAGCCCAGCTCGGGGAAGATCTTTTTTAAAAAAAAAAAATTTAATGTTTATTTTAGAAAGAGAGAGAGAGAGGGAGAGAGAGACAGAGTGTGAGTGGGGAAGGGGAAGAGAGAGAGGGAGACACAGAATCGGAAGCAGGCTCCAGGTTCCAAGCTGTCAGCACAGAGCCTGGTGCGGGGCTTGAACTCACGAACTGTGAGATCATGACCCGAGCTGAGGTCAGAGGCTTAACCGACCCAGCCGCCCAGGAGCCCCCAACTCAGTAAAGATTTAAGCAAGCTTCTTGGAGGGTTTCTCATGGAGCGCTAGAAATTGGCAGGATGTCGAAGGGGCAGAGGCATGATCTGGGCACGTCCAAAGATGTTCACTGCAGTGTTGTTTATCAGAGCAAAAACATGGAATCGATCTGAATTTCCAACAAAAAGTGGCCAGTTAAATAAATTATGGTCCATCCAGAAGGAATCCCATGGAGCAGTTAAAAAAAAAAAAAAAAAGCAGCTCAGTATATATTGATTTGGAAAGGTCTCCAAGATACAGTGTTAAGAAAAAAAAATGGCAGGGGCACCTGGGTGGCTCAGTTCGCTGAGCATCCGACTCCTGATTTTGGCTCAAGTCATGATCTCACGGTTCATGGGATTGAGCCCCGCATTGAGCTCTGCACTGAGTATGAGGCCTGCTTGGGATTCTCTCTCTCCATCTCTCTCTGCCCCTCCCCACCTTATTATGAATAAATAAATAAATAAATATTTATTTATATAAATATTTATTTATTTATTTATTAATAAAGGAACTTAAAAAAAAGAAAGAAAAAAATTGCAAGATCCAGAAAAATATTGTTTGCCATCTTTCATGTGAGAAACACATAAATTTCATTGGTAAATGACTAGGCTGTCTCTGGAAAGAGGCACAAGAAACATGGAATGCTGGGTGGTTCCCAGGGAGGGGAAGGGAGAAGAAGACAGAGAGGAAGGCTGTCACTCAGGCTTGGCGAGAAGTGACTCCACAAGGAGGCAGGGCTCGAAGTTTGAATTTTAAAAGGCGCTGAAGGCCACCCAGGTGGATGGTAGAGAAATAGTCTTCTGGGTGGAGTGGACAGCCTAGGGTGTTGATAGACTGCAGGGGAGGGTTGGGAGGAAGGTTCTCTTGGGACAGGCAGCTGTGGGGCCAGCAAAGCCTGGACCACACAGAGAATGAGGTGCTGGGCTGAGTTCACACTTGGTTCCAACACCACTCACTCACTCACCCATCAGCCAGCATCATGTGGACCTAGGATGATGGCTTTTGAATGTGTGAACTTGTGGTCTCAGTCTGGCCATGCTGTTGTAACAGAATACCCCAGACTGGGGGGGGGGCTCGTAAACCACAGAAATCTATTCCTCACAGTTCTGGAGGCTGGAGGTCCCAGATCAAGGTGCCTGCACAGTCATGTTCCGGTGGCTAAAGCCACGGAGCTCTGTGGGGTCTCTTTTATAAGGAAGGGCGCTGATCCCATTCATGAGGACTCCACCCTCATAACCTAATCTCCTCCCAAAGGCCCCAGTTCCTAACACCATCACTTTGGGGGGGGTTCAGATTTCAACAACCGAATCTGTGGGGGCGTTCAGACCCCAGGGGCGTGGCCACGCTGAATTGTATTTCCTAGAATTTCCTTCCTTGCTTGTTGACAGTGAGTCTGGGCTACAAGGAGATGCCTGCAAGATTTGGAAGGTGCTGTTGCCAGCTTGGGGTGGTGGTGCCTTCCCACGGTCCCTTTTCTAGGAGGAGGAAGCAGAGAATAAGCAAAAAATAAAAAACGTGAACTCAGAGACTGAGAAGTGCCAGGAGGAAACCAAAGGGTAAGCGGCGGGTGTAGACCAGGATATTTCAGGAGGGCCTCTGGGAACGTGTGGCATTGACCTGCGCCCTGATGGGCAGCAGGACCCACCACGTAGACAGCACTCACACTGGGGGAATGTTGAGGTCACAGGCTTGGAGGCAGGATGAGTCCCGAGTCTCATAGGAACAGGAAGGGGTGCGGTGGGCTGGCACATAGCATGCTGGGTGAGATCAGAGCCGCGGGTCTCCCTGTTGACCTTGGAGGTCAAAGTCAGGAGACTGGATTTTGCTCTAAGAGCATCCTGGGGTCAAGGCCTCTTTCAACGTTGGCCAAGTAAAGGCCCACATGTGACTTTTAGAAAAGTGGGGAAGAAACACGGTCGTGGTGCATGTGGGTGGATGTGTCGGGGGGCGGGGGGAGGAGAGAATTTCACATCCTTGGTCTTTGTCTCAGGCCAACCTGCAGTCCTTTCCATCCTGCATCAGTGCTAGGAGGGCCTGACTGCCTTCTCGTTTCACCAGAATTCCATCTTTCCAAAGAAATCAGACTTCCTCCCTCTAAGGAGTTCTTTCCAGGGCCCCTGATAAAAGAATTATGTGAAGCCAAATAACTCGTGTGGTTTTATGTCTCATTTCCCTGGGATGCCATTAGCCACATCACCTCTTTATTTGACAGACTTTCCTACCCTGTTCCACCTGGAACAGAGGAAAAACAGGAAGGAGGACATGGTGTCGGGAGGTTGGCTTGGGAGAGGTGGCCTTGGGGAAGTCCAGCAGAGGGAGCGTCTCTTCAAACAAGACAGATGGCAGCCATCTTCCCAAGGGGTCACTGGTCAGCCCCACATACTCTGGCTCCTGTTCCAAGCCTCCTGGCCATAGCATTTCTAATTGATTTGGAAATAACGAATGTTATGGGATGGACGCCCAGAGACCATGCAGGCCAGAGAAGTGAAGCCATTTGTCCAAGGCCACACAGCTGCCCAGTGCCAGCATTGGCCTTGAACCCAGTTCAACTCCCAGAGCAGCCCTGTAGTGCACTATCCTGTCCCTCAGAGACAACTTAGTGCCTTCCCAAAGTCCTCTACGAAGCCCAGTATCTCTTGCGTGTGGCTCTCAGGAAGGATGGGCGCCATTTCTCACTTTGGAGATGCAATCACTTATCCAGTTCAGAAGCAAGGGTTCGGGTGAGGTGTGCAGGTCAGAGGGAACGGAAGCAGGGAACCATTTACGTGCTGGTAAAAGGGTTCAGGCCCTCTTGCCAGGCCACACACACTTAGAACACATCCAGCTTTTCTGGGAACCATCTGGTACACAGTGCATCCCCGACTGACGTTGGGTGGATGGGTCAGTAGGTGACTGACCACCTGGTGGGGGTGCTGGCCATCCTCACTTGTCTCCTGTCATTTAAAGACCTAAAACTCTACCTTCAGGAAGTCTTCTCGGATTGATGGGAGAATGAATGGATTCTTTGGCCTTGACTAGTGTTTCTGGACTCATTGGTCATTCTGGGAAAGGTTCCAGAACTGAGTCTCATTGGCCTGACTTCGGCCACACAACCCAATTAGTTGCTCTCACCAGGAGAATGAGGCTCCATCCAGCCCAGCCTGGTTCGCCTACTCATGAGAGAGCCAGAGGTGGGCCCTCTCCCCCAGCACACCGACTGGGGCAGAGGTGGGGGGATGCTTTCCCGAAGAAAATCACAATTTCCTACCCGAAGAAGGAGAAGTAGACGCCGGGCAGGCAAGGAGCGGAGAGCCCCACAGACTGAAAAGCAAGGATTTCCTTATCTCCCTCCCAGAGCCACAAAGGGCTGTGGGACCTCGTATACCCAATTCACTTCTATATTATGCTCAAGCAGAGTGAGGGCTTTGTAAATATTTGCTGAGCGAATGAAAGAATAAATGAATAGCAAATGAATGAATGAACCTCCTGAGAGCAAAGGCCGTCCTCACGATGGGAAAAAAGCGGGGCCCCGACCAGAGCTGCGGGGAATGGCCGGGCCCCACGCTCAGCAGGCCTGGCCTGGGAGCCAGTCCGGAAGCCCAGGCCGTGTGGAGAGCGTGTGCAGGGCTACGGAGGCCGGGTCGCATCCCTGCCAAGGGCACTTGGGCCTGAAGTTCGGCGCGAGGCCACGCACGCTGGCAAGCTGGTGGCAGGTCTAGGGGCTTAGGGTGCGGTGTGGTGTGAAATGAGGGGATCTCTCCTCAAATGCGTCCGCCTTGGCCAGTGGCCCTGGTCGTGGAGGAACTTTCCAGGTAACAGATGGATCCGGAGTGATAGGAGAGAGCCCCCGGGCGTGATAATTTCCTTGCTCCTTGAAAGCTGAGCCCAGAAGGGAGAATCATTGACAGGCATTTTTTCCCCCCCGAGCTGGGGGATGGGCTGCGGGAGGCCTGAAACACGAGATGACCAGATGACGGGGCAGCATGGCCTCCCCGGAGGCTGGCCTGGCCCGCGTGGGGCTCTCCGGGCTCCTGACGGCAGTGCTGGGCAGATGTAACTGTCACCGAACCTGTAATTCTTTAGTTTCCGGTTAAGGAAGTTCTAATGGACAATCTTGAGCATTTACCATATAGGAAGGGGAGGGGAGGGGCCGAGAGTGTCTGAAGGCAAAACAAGGATGCCTTGGGATGCTTTTCACGCAAATCCTACGCCTGAGTTCCCCGTGTGGAGGGAGAGGCTTTTTCATTGCTCCTTGATCTTTTAAAATGAGAGGCGCCTGGAGGGCCACCCAATTTGGAGGCCCCCCCAAAGGGCATACTGGTAAAGGAACACCCCAGGCTCTCAGCTCATGGAAAAAGAGCATCCCTGTTTTCAAGAAACTCTGCCTAAACAGGTTCCTTCTGGTGTGTGTGTGTGTGTGTGTGTGTGTGTGTGTCCGTTGTAGCCACAATTAAGTTCAGCACCCGAAACGAATCGCCTCCCACAACGGGGAAGCCAGGGCCGCTAGGCCTCCCCATTCCGCAGACAAAGAAGCGGTTGTATGTGACTGACCTGAGGTCACAGAGACGTAGAGCCAGGCTGAAACCCAGGTCTGACTGGTTCCAGAGCCCACACCCAGCCCCTCGATCACACTGTTAACTGGGGGAAGGGGATCTACTAACGTCACCCATGACATTCGTCAACCCACTCAGCTGAGAGCACCTTGTAAGAAAGTCCTCCGAGGTCAAACCTCCGCAAAGTCCCCAGGAACAGGAGCGTGCGACCCAGTCGTCAACAGACATTGACAGAGTACCCGCTACATGCCCGGCACAGAGCTGATGGCTGGGGATGCTTCGGCCAGTGTGACCCAGGGGCCCTGCCTCTGGGCAGACGGGAGATTCCCATGAAGGGTGATCTGGGAAGGCCTCCAGGAGGGGGTAACGTTGGAGCAGAGAGACCATCCTGGAAGAGTGTCGCCTAGAGAGGGAACAGTAGGAGGGCGGGAGCCTGGCTGATGCACTCACAAAAAAGCGGGGGAGGGGGAGGGCATGGGGAAGAAACACAGCAGGGACCAGAAGGTGATGCAGAGCCAGAGAGGCTGTGGGAAGGACCGTGGGTCTGGCTGAATCTAATGAGGCTCTTGGCCACCCCTGGGGTCTGTACGAGTGGGTCCTCTCGAGGTGGGGAAGGTTCAGTGCCCCTGACGGCTGAGGTTAGCAGCACTCCCTCTGGACGGAAGCGTTCATTCAGGCCTTCCAAACTACATCCCCACGGAGAAGGTTCTGAGCGGGGCGGGGGGGGGGGGGTCAGGGTGGTCTCACTACGCCCTCCCTGTGGTCGCCTGCCCTTGCTACCCCCTGGGAGATGAGGATTCCGAGGCCCTTCTCCCGAAATTCCTGAGACAGGAAGAGTCACCACCGAGAACATTTCCTTCTTTCTGACTCTTCGGGCCTCTCAACCACCATGGTTCTCCACTTGGCCTAACTCCCTTTCCTCTGGTGGAAAAGGCTGCAGGAACGCTTTTGGCACTCTCTCTCCGCTCGCTTTTATTTTTAAAGGTGTCACGGGCCACCCACCCTTGAGGAGAGTAGGAAAGAGAATGAAGACGCAGTGGCGGGGGGGGGGGGGGGGGGGGACGGGGGAAACTTCCTGCTTGTCACGCCTCGGGCTCTAGATGGTGGCCCCGTGGCTGGTCACCGTCTCCATGTGACGGTGACTCAGGGGCTGGATCACGCTCGTGGACACTGTGAGGAACCTGGGAGACACGCGGTGGACCCGCCCGGACCTGACTGTGTCATCGACCAGGTCGCCTGTCTCTTGGTTTTCGGAAGGGATATCACCTCCTGTGGATGCTCGGAAAGGCAACCGGGCTGCAGAGAAGCCTGCTGGACGCTCCCCGTGTCCTACAGGAGCGTGATGAGTGTTCATGAGCGCCAGCCGCAGGGAGAGGGACAGGCTGCGGGAACGTGGGGGGGCGGGGATCACCCACAGTCAGGAGCTAGTGGCCCTGCTTGGGGCCCAGCGGCTCCTCGACGAAGCTCCCCTATGTGCCTCCCCAAACTGGCTGGGTATGGCCTGACCTTTACTTTTCGTACACTCGCATTTAAAATTTTTTTTCCTGGTTCTTGGCTCTGGAAAAAGTGGGAAACCGTATACAGGGAACATACTGTTGACGTCTTGGTCAGAGAGGAGGAAAGATTTCACAGTTACTGCGAGAAAACACCGGTTGACGTGTGGGCTCATAAATCACGCCCACGTTTATGAATTTGTGGGTATGGGTCTATATGGTATTTTTCCTTTTCTCAAGAAGCGAATTTAAGCTCCAGGCTCTCCGACAAGGCCCCATTAAATAGGGCCTTTCTCCTGCCTGCTGAGGGCTGCTTTTATAAGAGTGTTTATCAAACGGAACCTGAATCCCTTTTTCCCTCCACTGGGAGGGCAGGAGCCATGCACTCCGGGGCCTTCGAGGGAGGCGAGCACGGCTTCTTTGCACCAAGTTCACGAAATCAGAGACCGCAAAGGTGCCTTCCTGAGCAGGGAAGCTTCCCAGGCAAAGGAGGAATGGCTCCCGGTGCCCAGATTGGCAAGACGGTTGACCTTTGTGTCGGGCACATTGCCCGAATCCTCTCTGGCAGCCAGATGCTTCTAACACCGCCCTCTCGTGTCCCCCGCCCCCTTCAGCCGGCCTGCAGTCACCGGGCTCTAAAACGGCTGCTGAATAAACTATCGATCAAATAACAAATATTTTTAGCATCCATCATGTGCGTGCCACTGGGTTAAGACCTAGAAAATGTATGGGGCTTTGGGGAGGGGGAATGAGGTTCTCAGCTATGAATGATGGCAAAAACATGGCACACCAGTGCCCACTCGCGCCTCCCGTGCTCCGAGCAGACATTGCCAATCGATCACTGTGTGTGTAGCTCCCCAATTCTCTGTTTGACACTGGGCCCCTGGTGGGGGGGGGGGGTTCCTCCTTGGGAAGGTCTATTAGGACATAGACTCTGAGAGATGAGGAGTCACCCGCTTGACCAGCCAGAGGCATCCCATCAATCCTGGCGATCAGTGGAATAACAGACATCATGCTGTCCTCTTCTGCATGTCTTGGGAGGATTAGAAACCCACCCCTTGTATACAAAGCACCGTGAGAGGCAACGACACAGGTGATGACAGCCAGGTCAGGGAGCCAGGCCTAGGCTTTCTGCCGTGTTGCCACTCACCTGCACCAAGGCCACCCTGAAAGACTTCCTGGAGGTGCAAAGAATGAAGAAGAAATAAAGCCCAGATGGGACTGGGGACGATGAGGTCTTTGCAAAGCCTCTCCACAGAACAGCTAATTACGTTACGTATTTCACTCAGCCCCGGTCGCTACGCTGAAGCTGCCGTCGCTCTCACACGGCAGAACTCTCACAGCGACCCGCGTCCCCCTGCGGTGCGTCACTGGTCCTCTGCGTGTGTCCGGCCGCCTGAATGCAGTGGGGGCTCAGCTCCCTCCAGGTGAGTGCCGGAATCAGGCACGCCGAACGTGGGGTTAACACCACCAGCAGCCCCTGCACGAAACCCCCGTAGACCATCTACCTGAGGAGGTAGGCGTTACTCTTATCTCCATTTGATGGGGGGGGGGGGAAACTGAGGCTCGGAGCGCTTAGCCATCATTTCACAAAGGGGGAAAGGGAGCTCGGAGAAGGGAAGTCCCTTGTTCAAGGCCACACAGCTAGGGGGCAAGAGAGCCAGAACTCAAACCCAGACTGCATGACCCTCTTAGGGCCTGGTACATTTCAGTGAGTCCCTCTAGCACAGGGTCTCCGAGGGGGAGGCAGGTGAGAGCTGAGCCCACACGTGGGCTCAGAGCTGAGGGGTTCTCGCTTGGTCAGGAAGGTCGGCCGCTGCTCCTCGGGGAGACTTCTGGCCACCACCATCCCAGGACCTCTGGTCCCAAGTAGGAAGCAATGGGGGACACACTAGGAGCCCAGCCCTCATTGGGACCAAGTTCTGGGGGCCCTCGGCTGCTGTTTGGAATGTTCTCTGGGCCATCCATTTTCCCCAGTGTCGCTGGCTATCGGAGCCCCACACAGCCTGGAACAGTCCCCTCCACAGACGGGTCCACCCTCCCCTTTGCAGCTTCCTAGCCGGGACCGGCGCCAGGCTCCAGGGTCCCAGCTCTCTGCCACCTTCTCCCAAAGAGGTTCAACTTCAGATTCCTCTGGGTTATATTAGTTTCGTGTGGCTGCTATCACGGAGTGCCATAAACTGGGCGGCTGACAACAATAGGGATTTACTCTCTCACAGTGCCGGAGGACAGATGTCTGAAATCAAGGTGTGGGGCGCCTGGGGGACTCAGTCGGTTAAGCATCTGACTTCGGATCAGGTCATGATCTCATGGTTCGTGGGTTTGAGCCCCACATCAAGCTCCGTGCTGACAGCTCGGAGCCTGGAGCCTGCTTCGGATTCTGCGTCTCCTTCTCTCTCTCTGCCCCTCCCCCCTCCCTCTCTCTGTTTCTCTCTCTCTCAAAAATAAATAAACATTAAAAAACTTTTTTTTAATGAAATCAGTTTGTAGACAGGGCCACATTCCCTCTGCAGGCTCCCAAGGGAGGGTCCTTCCTGGTCTCTTCCAGACTCTGGTGGCTCCTGGTGTTCCTTAGCTTGTGGCCCCATCCCATCAGTCTCTGCCCCCATCTTTACACCGGCTTCTTCCTTCTGTGCCTTGGTGTCCTCTCCTCTTCTAATAAGGACACCAGTCATTGACTTTAGGGCCCACCTAGATTGTCCAGGATAATTTCATCCCAACATCCTTAACTAAATACACCTGCAACGGCCCTATTCCCAAATAAGGTCGCTGAGGTCCCAGGTGGATGTGAAATTTGCGGGGCACCACTCGGTCCACTACAGGGGTCCTTAGGACAGTGGCCGGCTGTGGGCGGGGATCCCTGAGCATCCAGGGCGGCCGTCAGATCGAGATGCCCCGGAAGAGAGGGTAACATCAGCAGCCAGGGCTCCCCGTGCTCACTATCCCCGTGGGCATCACTCCCCTAAGAGTGGGGCTCTCTCACAGTGGGGTCTGCACATACCCCGTTCTCCAGGGAGGCTTCAGAAAGGGCCTGCGTTGCCTTCTTTTCTTTAGGGGCCAGATGGAGATAAGGTCACCTTGATTTCACCATCATCATCATCACCACCACCAATTTTTGCTTTGTTTTTGGTGTGTGTGTGTGTGTGTGTGTGTGTTTAACTTGTTTCATTTCTTAAAAGGCGCACTGGGGCCAGGAAAGCGTCTTTAGGTCCTTGTAATGTTTGCCACAGGCTGACAGAGGATCCATTGTCCTTAGGGCCGGGGGCCCTCTGGGGAGATGTCAGTCTCTCTCCTTCTGGGGCCTGGGGCTGGTCTCAGCTGTCCCCGAATCCGGATTTGCTGGGAAGTGGGCTGCAGAATGGACCCCGGGAGAGTCATAAACCCCAGGCAGGAATGAAGCATGGTTTAAAATGTGAGGATTTGAATGGAATAATATACAGCCTGGGAGATAAGCCTCTTACTTCAGGCCTGGATTGCTGTAACAAAGCCCACAGATGGGATTACTGCAAAGAACTGAACCAGGAAAGAAACATAATGACCTGTGTGCTCAGCAGGCAGAGAAGCCAAAGCCTCTGCCCTTATGGAGCGCCCCCCCCCGGCACTGAGCTCCCGGGGTACACCCAGCACCCCCAAAGCTTCTCCACACAGCATCCAGAGGAAGCGTTTAAAAATCTGATAGGTGGAGCTCTATCAGATGGTCCAGTAATAACTATATTATTGCAAATGACAGGGGTTTTAGATTTTTAAAAATATATTTATATATTTTATATATACTATATACTGTACAAATATGTATTTATTATATATGTGTATGACCCTTGGAGTCTATCTGGATCTCCCTCCCGTCTTGGCCAAGGGCAGTTGTTGAGAATGAAGGTCTTCTCCACCTTGCAGTGAGCAGTGCCCTCCCCACCCCCTCCCGCCACCACACAGGGCCTCTCTGAGCTACCCCAGACCCGCGGAACCCCACTGGCTCACCACCTCCCTGCTGGCGGTTCCTGACTTCTTTTGGGGGAGAAGTTGATGCGCATTTCTGCCTACAAACCCTCTATTCTTTGAAAGCCACACACAGCTCTTGAGGCCAAAAAACAACCAACTTTGCCCAGATTTGAAGGGTCCTTGACAGGGCCGAGGGCCTTGGAGGAAAGAAAACGTTCTCGCCAGGGAATAAATGCATCCCTCAGTAGGGAAGATGCCTGGAGTGTCCACCTGGATTCCAGAACTCTCCAAGCAAATCCATGGGCACCACTGTCAGGTGGCTTCTGAAGCACCTGGCACAATGCCGGGCACAGGAAAGGTGCTTGATAACTACGCGAGAGGGCCAAATAGCAAAAACATTAATCATCATACTAATTATCAGTGGCCCTTATTGGGCACTTATGAGGAACCAATCTCTGTGCGGAGCACTTTATTTATTTATGTTTTTTAAGTTTATTCATTTATTTTGAGAGAGCAAGCGATCAGGGGAGGGGCAGAGAGAGAGAGAGAGAGGGAGAATCCAAGTAGGCTCCATGCTGTCAGCACACGGCCCGATGTGGGGCTCAAACTCATGAACCATGAGATTGTGACCTGCGTGGAAACCAAGAGTCGAACGCTTAGCTGACTGAGCCACCCAGGCGCCCCGGAACACTTTATCCTTAACAAGAAGACGCACGCCTAACCCAGACGGTGGCAAGACCGGGCGCATTTGGGCTAGGGGCAGGGGAGAGATCTGCCCAGGCCTCTGGAAGTTCATGTCTAGTTAGAAAGACGAGTATCGAAAACCTCACTGCTGATAAGGGTTAAACAGCCGTTCCATACAACAATAGAAGAGATATTCAAGACATTACATGATTAATTGCCCGGAGAATTGTAGGGATGATTAATGTTTTAGGAACTCAGGGGAGGGAGCCATTTTTTTTTTTTTTTTTTTCAAGCTGGCCAGAACAGACACCATGGGGGTGACTGTGCCCTTTCAAAGGGGGCTGGTGGAGGTGTGGTCTACAAGGGCTGTTGTCTGGGGGACCCGTGATGGTAGGAGTTCTGGGGAGAGTGTTATTTTTAAGGAGCGACTGACATTCAGTTGCCCACTTACTATGGTCAACCCACGTGGGTGTCTTTAGAAAACCAGCAAGTTCAAGGAAATGGGGAACCAGTGGAAGGTTGATATTTATTGTTCCTCCAGGGGCTTAAGCTTCTCCAGGACAAGCCACTCATCTGAAATCTCCCCTCTGGAGGAGGTATTGGAATCTGGTGTTTGCATTATGGGAAACCAGGGCGAAGACGCTGGCTTCGAGCCCCGAAAGCAGCTGGGGCATTTCCCCCCCTGGCAAATGGGTCCCACATAATATTCCAAAAACACATCATTTTCACGGCTGTGATAGGATTGACAAGTGTTTGGATTTTGCCCGAGATTTCAAGAGGCAAGAGCTGAGAAGTTTCTCTGAAGCTTCTAGAGCTCTGGATTGTGTTCAGTTTGGGTATCTATTAAGAAAACAGCCATTTCATCATGGCTAGCACCATAAATTGGTTCGTGGATGCCCAAGGCTTTATCTCATTAAATCGTGTCGCTATCTATAAATGGCATTCAGGCTGTTTCTCTGGGAGCAAGGTTATCTGACTGTTTAGAAACTCCAACCCGGACTGGTGAGATGCCTCTATCTGCAGACTTGGGTGAGACAGCCAGCATTTCCAAACATGCAAACAATCCAGAAAGGTCTGCCGCCCTTCCAGGGCTGTGCTGGGTCAGGGTGCAGCTACCCTTTAGCCCGGGTGGGCCCCCGCTCTGGGCTCTGGCTGTCCCCGGCAGTGAGAAAGCAGATGGCCGATCATGAATCACAGACTGTCATCTGCAGGGGCTGGCCGGCGACGTCACAGCTGGGGAGGGGGCTTCTGGAGCCGGGAGAGGCCCAGAGAGAAGAAATGTACCGAGCACTGAATTAGCCACAATGCCCCGCCCTCCCCTCTCTTTTTCTCTCCCCCCTTGAACCTATCTGACTTGAATCCCTCATGAAAAAGCTACTATCTGCAAAGACGCATCTTATCACTGGTGCAAAGCCACTGGTGCGGCCCCTCCCCCAGCTGTGTCTTAAAGGCAGCTGTGACAGAACCGTGATGAGAGGTTCCACGGAGGCTGCAGGAGGCAGGCCGTGGGGCCAGAACTGGGGTCGAGGCCCCACTGCGCCACTCCGCTGGGGGCCAGCCTCTCGGCTTCCTTGCCTGTAAAACGAGCCGGGGCGTCTGGGTGGCTCAGTTAAGCGTCCGACTTCAGCTCAGGTCATGGTCTCAGGGTCTGTGAGTTCGAGCCCCACATCAGGCTCTCTGCTGTCAGCACAGAGCCCGCTTCAGATCCTCTGTCCCTCTCTCCCTCTGCCCATCCCCCCTGCTTGTGCTCTCTTTCTCTCTCAAAAATAAATAGACATTAAAAAAAAAAAAAACAGCTGAAAAAGAAAACGGCCTTGCGGCGGGGAGGACATCACATAAAGCATCCCGTGGAGAACCAGCCAAGGTGGGGGCGATGATGGCAGCACGAGGCCTGACCAGGGTGGTCCTGGTCTTGCCCAAGGGAGAGCAAGTTCCCTTGGGTGTTCCCTCCACAGGGGGAGATGGGAAGGGTCAGCGTATCTGTGGATATGCTTTCCTAGCCGGCCAGGGCCTTGGCATAGCCCCTGAGGCATGGGAACATTTGGCCAAGCCAACCGGGGGTGGGTGGGGACGGGGGGGAAGAGATTTTCCAGGCTGGACGCAGCAACAAAGCCCCAGAGGTAGCAACAGCCCCGTGTTTATGGGGCAGCCGGGAACGATGGCAGGAGGCAGGGGGAGGAGAGGAAGGGGGAGTCTGTTGTTCTATTACATTAAAAATAAGTTCCATATGCTGATGGTCCCCAAGGAAGGCAGCCTCAGCACTGAAGGCCCTGGCAGTCATTGGAAGACAGGCTTTCCGAGGGCCAGGCCTTGTGAAGAACCTGTCACCAAATATTTCATCGGCTGCTTGAGCTATTGAAGGAAAACAATATTCCGTGAGCCCCCCTGGCACATGGTGCTGTCGGGACATGAGGCTGGAAGGAAGGAAGCGGAGGAGAGCCTTCCAGAGACCCTAGACCGGATGTTCCCAGCGACAAGGCTGGCGCGAGAGAAGTTCCCAGAAACAGGAACAATAGCTACCGCTCGGCAGCCCCGAGGTCCTTCACCCCACTGGCCCGCCGTGATGAGACTGAGCCGTGCCCGGTACAGAAACTTCCAGGGCCTGCCGTCTGTCCGCCCCCCATCCTGCCAGGGAAAGTGCAAACCCAGAGCCTGGTTCTGGAGCCCCTCACCTGGGAGGTGGAAAACATGGCGGACTGAATGGCTCCAGGGCCCAGAGGCCCAGCACTACGCCAGCTCCGCTGTGATGCTTGGGGGCACCGCCCCTCTGCCCACCCGTTCCTCTGCACGTCCACTCAGGGCCATCTTGGCTCCCCACCCGGGTCTGGGCTTCTCTCCTGGGCTCTGCCACGGGCCGTGCCGCCCTCTGCCATGCACCCATGCCACCTGGGACCATGTCTGGCTTCCTCCCGGGGAAGTGAGACGCCCCCCAACCTATACGTGGTTGGTCGCATCTGGGAATCACATGAGCCTCGTGACCCAGGGTGGGTACCACCGTGTGGTCGCCCATGTATACGCCACAGGCCTTTCCAGAAAACCAGCTTCAACAGACGCAACACGTCTTCTGAAGGAACCCGATTCTCAGTCTGAGGCAGGACCAGCAAGGCCAGGAACCTGCAGCGTCCACTCTTGTCAGGCCTGTGGAGTTGGAGTCAGTGCAGAAGAGGAAGGGAAAGAGGAGCGGAGTTGGAGGAGGGAAGAGCGTAAGAGGAGAAGGGAGGTGGGGGTGAAAAGCAGAGACACCAGGACGAGCCAGTGAGAACAAGATGGTGAAAGGGAGACACGTGAGGCAATCAAGAGAGACGGAACGACCTTCAATTGTGTCAGCGCTACCATCTTGCGGGTCCCCCCCCCCGCCCAGGAGACCCGTCTCTGATCCCAAACGTGGGCCATCCCCAAGCTGGGCCCTCGGCAGGCCCGGGCCCAGCCACAGGAGAGACAACTGCCGAGGTTCTCAGTCAAGTGCATCCTCGGGCCGAGGGCACAAGGTGCCTTGATGCGGCTTTAGCTCACGGCCCCTCGAGGACAGGCGTGGGCATTTATTCCCAGCACAGCATTCTGATCAGAAATACCCAATACCCCAACCTTTTAGAGCTCTGGCCGCCTAATAGCGTGATTTCTTTCTCTGTCACCAGCGGTAACAGACCGACCTATAAAAGGCTTTAAAAGTGCTACAGATCGTTCCTCCAGCCCCCCGAAGTCAAGCTCATTGGGGAAACGGGTGATCGTATTGCTCCCTGCCAGTCTGGGCGTTTGGACCCGGGTGACAGACCGCGCTCACCTCTGCGGCCTCCCGGAGTGGGGTGAATGGAGAGTAGGGTGGCAGGCGAATCTTCGGGGGGCGGTCGGGGCGGCCTCCACCCCCCACTCTGCCCCTGCCCCCCGCCTCCTCCCCATCTGGGGCCACCAGGGGAGGCAGGCCAGGCCTGACGTTAAAGCTCCCGCAGGTGCAGTGGGCGGCCCTGACCGGAGGGGCGGGGCGTGTGTCCCGGGACACAAATAAACGTGGACCTATTTCCTGTGGTCCCAACAGCTACGGAGGAGCATGGGCAGCGCCTGTCACCATCTGTCTGCGTCTCGTTGTGTGTCTGTCCGTCTGCCGTCGGTCCCTCCCGCTGGGCCGGGGCTGCCGTGTTCCCGGCCCTGCCCCCGCTGCCCACTCGGGGGACGACGCGCCCGGGGGGCCTCTGGGGCGGGGGCGGCCCGGGCGGCGCGTCTGCTCGCCCTCCGCCGTCTCGTGTCTGGCCAGGGAGCGCGTCCACGGCCTCCGAGCCTGTCAATCTCTCCTCCCGCCTCAAGAAGTGGCCCTTTCAACACAAGGGCAGCACAGGCGTGGGTGTGGGCGATCGGCGGGGGCTTCGGCCGAGAACGGAGGCCAGCGGGGGATTCGGTGCCGGCGCGGCCCCCACGTCTGCATTCAGACGAGGGGTGACTCACCCGGCGAGTGGGGGTGAGTCAGCTCGGCCGCACGCTGATGAGACCGGCATTAAAAATGCACACTGGTAACGGGCGAGCCGGCAGGCAGCCCTGGACGATGCCACACACACACACACACACACACACCCTCGAGGGTACACACGCGGATTCACACACGCATCTCTCTGTGCACACTCATAACCCCCCCCCATACACACACTGACACTCAAATTCACGCACACACCCACGCAGCCACCTTCTCTCCATTTTCTCTCTCCGCGCCCCCCCCTTCTCCCTCCCCCTCTCTTCCTGTTAAGAACGTGGGCTTTGAAGCCGGGCCGTCACACCCCAGCCCACCACATCCCAGCCGTCCGTGACCGCGTACAAATGTCCCCCCCTCCCCGGCCTGGTCCCTCGTGCCCTGGTCTGCAGGGCACGGAGGCCATTCACGCCACCTCCTTGATGAAGCTCCATGCAAAGTGCTTGCAATGAGGCCTGACTCATCGTCGCAGGCGCCCTGGGTGGGTCTGGGCCCCCGAAGCTAGGGTCATTGGTGGAGTCCTGCATCCAGCCAGCATCCACTGGGTGCCCAGTCTGTGCCCACAATCCTCCCCAGGCACAAGGTCTGGGAGCAGAGCCGGCAGGTAAACAACCGAATCACAAGCAAGGCAGGAAGGCAGCTACGGAGCCGGGAACCGAGTGGGGTGGGGGTGGGACACAGCAGGCTTAGATTCTGAGGACGTAGCAGCGATCTGGAGGCAGGACTGAGGCCGGGGGTGGGGTGGCGGTGGGGGGATGACTCCCGGATCGGCGCTGGTCGGTTTGGTTACCCCTACAGACAGTAGCGGGGGGAGAGGGGTCGGTAGGGACTCAAGAGCCAGGGAAGTGGCCTTTGGCCAGAGGAACCCCAAAATGACTGGGGCTGGCTGGAAAGAACACACTCTCCCTGTGCCCCTTATTTTTGTTCGTCTCTGCAGGGAGGTCCGGGATGCCTTCTTCTATCGACGATGCTCTTTTGGCTGACAAGAGCCGAAACCCAGTTTAATGTGGCTCAAGGCACATTGTGGGACGACACTGATTCAAGAAAGCGCATATCTAGATCGATAGGGCGGATTTCAGGCATGGCAAGATCCAGGGACGTTAAACCTACTATCAGCATCTTGCTCCGTCCTGGGCTCTGGTTTCCTCCACATTGGTCGCATGCCTAGGCAGGCTCTCCCTGCCTGTGGCTCATGGCGGGTCCTGTTTCACAGCCTCCCAGATCGGTCAACCCAAGGAGAGGACTTGCTTCATTAGAGCCACACTCAGAGCCGCACGGTTGCATCTCCTTGACCCCCTGGCTTAGGTACCCAACTCTAAATGAGCCAGAGTGGCCGCAAGGTAGATACTCTAACTGACCAGCCTGGGGTCACGGGCTCTGTGCCGACCTCTCAGGTTGAAAATCGGAGAGGGGTAGCCCCCCCAAAAGAAATCCAAGGCGCCAGAGCCGGAAGAAGGGGGGAAGACGCTGGGCCAGACATTGTCCTCCTTCCGCAGCAGTGGAACAACAAAGCCTGCTCTCCAAGGGGCCACAGAAAGCAGACAGAGGGCAGCTGAGAGCAAGGGGGGTGGGTGGGGGGCCCCGGGGAGACGGAGGCAGGCCGCATCCCCAGTGAGAGACTGGACCTCAAGGCGGATGAGGGGTGGGGGTCTGTGGTGAGTTGATGGCGTTCCTCGGGGCAGGGCATTGGAGCCCGTAAGGAGGATAGGATTCCGAGGGCCTGCCAAATGACCACAACCCAAAGGCTTTAAACGACGGAAATGTATTCTCCCACAGTTCTGGAGGTCAGAAGTCCAAAGTCAAGGTGTCGTTGGCAGGGCTCTGTTCCTCTGAGGTCTGTGGGGAACGGTCTGTTCCAGGCTCTCTCCCAGCTCCTGGTGGCCGTCGGCAACCCCTGGCGATCGTTTGCGTGAGACGCCTCGCCCCGCTCCCTGCCGTCGTCGTCACAGAGCTGCCTCCTCTGTGTCTGTGTGTCTCCTCTCTGTCTGACAGGAGGACTCATGTCAGTAGACCCAGGGTCCTCCCTAATCCAGGAGGATCTCACCTCCAGACCCTCACCTTAGTCACATCTGCGAAGATCCTCATGCCCAACAAGGTCGCAAATAAGGATCTGGGTGCATGTATCTGTCGGGGGTGGGAGGGGGACAATGAAACGCACCACAGGGGGCTTGATTTTTGCGAGGGAATTGACAAAATTGTATGTTCGTAAGAGACTCGAGTTCTGTGCTGAAGTCAGATGAACGCCTTCGCCTCTTTGCCCATCTATCCAGACATCACTAGCCACCAACCAAGTGCAGCAGGTGGGCCGGGGGTCTCTGACGGGGACCCCATAATGAGACGGTGATGGGGGCTTCTGGAGGAGGTGGAATGGGAGCCAGGGGTGGGGTCGGGAGGCCGGGGTCCAGGACTGTGGTTTCCATGGCAGCTGTGAGGTTTTAGCCCATGGCGGGAGCCCCCAGAGTTTTGGAAAGTGTTTACCATGGCGCGCCCGGGCCAACAGAATGAAACTCTACACCGAGGTCAGACCCGCGTGGGGACCCAGTCTCCGTTTTCTTGGGCTCCAACCCGGTGGGTCTAGTCAGCAGTCCAAGACCACCTTGTGAAACCAGAAGGCGTGACAAAGGCTTCCTGCAGGGTTCTGGGAAGCCCTGGGTCTCTGCCCCAAGCTCTACCCATCTGGCCTCCCCAGGACCGGGGAGGGAGGGGGGAAGAGGACCCCAACAAGGAGGAGAGGCCCTCGGCGGGGAGGCCTCAGGGCCCCAAGTCCACCCTGCGAGATGGCTTGTCAAAACGGGCTCACTGTCTATTGGGATTGTTCTTGCTCCCGGATACTACGGGGTTTGGGGGGTCATCTCCGGGACCACCCAGGAGTGGGCAGGTTAGGTGCCAGGTTTACTAAAGAGAAGCGCGCGCACACACACACACACACACACATGCTCTCACACTGACCCGCAAGCGCCCACACTCACACACACATAGGCTTTCACACTCACACGTAAGCACACACAGAAAACACACACACTCCCGAAGCAGCCCCTACTCGCGGAAGACAGACAGTGAGAGGGGAGAGGAGGAGGGGCGGGAAAAGGGAAGGAAGAGGAAAGGAGGGGGAAGGAAGAGAAGTCACCAAACCCGCGAGATCACCAAGAACCCGGTGCCGTGGGTTCCACCCCCGACTGGGCGAAGGCTGCCCTCAAGTCCTGGAGAGAGAAGCGCGTGTGTCCATCCACGCCCAATCAAATGGAGCGCCCACGTGACCCAGGGACACTTCCGCCTTTCTCGCTGACGCTCAGGGGACACAGACCCCACCCGCCACCCCCGCCTCCGTAGCAAGACCAAAGGAGCAGACTTGTCAGCAGGGCCTGCCGTGGCAGGGACCGGGTTCCAGCCGTGCCAGTCGTAACCACGCGCTGAGTTGCTCCTCGGGTCGGACGTGGGACACAGAGGTGCCGGCACCCAGAAATAGGACGTGAGTCAATGGACCACCTTATGAGGTAGAAACTGTTTCTATACGAGGACGCCGACGCTGGCCAGATGCTCGCCCGGGATCACACCGGTATTAAGGGCTGGAGCCAAGCTGCCGCAACCAACTACCACCCGCTTAGTGGCTTAGAACAACACGGATCTAATATCCCATAGTCCTAGAGGTCAGAAGCCCAACACCGGTCTCGCTGGGCAAAGTCAGCCGTTCCCAGGGTCGGTTCCTCCTGGCCGCTGCGGGCACAGTCCATTTCCTTGTCTCTTCCACGTTCCAACGGCCTCCCACATTCCTTGGCTCGTGGCCCCCTCTCTGTGGCCCCGTTCCCTACCTTCAGAGCTACAAACGTGCATCTGACCCTGCTTCTGTTGTCACACTTCCGTCCGACTCCAGCCTGGAAATGTTCCTTGATTTTAAGGATCTGTGTGATTAGATTGGACAGTCTCCCCACCTCGAGGTCCATAATGTAATCACAGCTGCAAAGTTCCTTCTCTCAGGTTCCAGGAATTAGGATATGGGCATCTTTGGGGGGCCAGGAGTCTGCTCAGGATTCTATATCGGTGCTCTGAGCTGCTCCCCGCTCAGCCGGGGCCTCCAGGAAGCTCCTGACAGAACCCCCAGCTCTATCTGTAGGCCACCCCGCCTACAGGGTTGTGGACTGTCATGAGCAGGTCACACTATGCCACTGAAGCCTTCCCAGCAGGGGTCTGGGGCGTGAGGCAAGGGGTAGGCAGTAAGGCTGGTGAAGCATGCTCTCAGTGGGAGGCAGAGGGCATTTGGGGAGCGCAGGGAGGCCAGTGGGGTTGGAGGGAAGGACGCAGTGCTGGCAGGTTGAGAAGAGGAGGGAAGGTGGGGCTGGTGAGGGCAGCAGAGGCTGGACCACAAGAGGCCTGTGTTGTTTTCCAGAAACCTAGCTAAGGCTATGCTTGGAAAGGGCAAGACCAGGAGCTAGGGTCCCCCCGGGCAGCTCTGGGGCCAGTTGCCAGGAGAGGGCAGTGGCAGCTGCAGGTAGGTGGGCAGTGGTGGAGGTGGAGACAGATGAACGCATCCAAGAGCTGTCAGGAGGGAGAATGGACAAGACTTGGTGACTGCGTGAGACGGTGGTCTGGGAGAGGGAGGCCAAGGACTCAGGCTGGGACTGCCCAAACAGAAATTGATTTGGAGATAGAGTGAATGCTTCTCCCTTTTGTGAGTCAATGAGGTACAACTCTGCTTGCCTTCGTCCTCCAGACAAGACAAACCAGACCTTCAACCCCAAGAACTGGGCCTGGGGAACCCACTCTTCCTTCTTTGGGTCTCCTCTTCGTGTAGCTGTCTAGGTTGCCCCCCATGGGAGGGGAGGAGTGTTACGGAGATATACCCCATAGCGATAGCCTAAAAACTCATTTGAATTAGTGTTTGGCTAGCCAAAAAGGTCCTCTGTTCATGGCCCTGAATGTCACTTAGTGACCCAGTCATGTCCAGAGTGAAAACCCATTCCATTCCCAGGAAGGAGTGAGAGAAGATGGGGAAAGGAGAAAATTGGTAATTTTTTCTCCCAAAGTGAACCTAATTCAGTCTGAATCCTGAACTAACCTTGATTGACCTTGATCCCAATACCACTGGAAACCTAACTCCAACACCAACCATAATTAATCCCAACTCAACTTCCAACCCCTGATCTAACTTCAGCCCTAAACCCAATCCAACCCGACTCAACCCCAACCCCAACCCCAGCCCTAAACCCAACCCGACTCAACCTCAACCCCAACTCTAGCCCCAGTCCAATCCAACCTAATCCAACCCAACTTTACTCCTATATCTAAACCTATTCTGTTTTTTTAAAAACATTTATTCATTTTTGAGAGACAGAGTGTGAGCAGGGGAGGGGCAGAGAGAGAGGGGGACACAGAATCCACAGCAGGCTCCAGGTTCCGAGCTGTCAGCACAGAGCCTGACGTGGGGCTTGAACTCACGAACTGCAAGATCCTGACCTGGGCTGAAGTCAGACGCTTAACCAACTAAGCTACCCAGGTGCTCCTCTAAACCTACTCTTAAGCCGAATCCAACATTAACCCCATCTCAACCCAACCCAAGCCAATTCTAATCCAAACTCTACTCTTGACCCTAAACCTAGTTGCCTCCAGCCCTGACCACAGCTCAAAGCTGACACAACTCCAACTCTAAGGAGTGTTCCATTGGTGACTTCTCAGAAAGCAGAAATGCATTGAGGTGACCCAGATAAGCACCGTTTGCCCCATTGTCCCAATAGGTGAAATCAAAGAAGAGGTACCAAGCCCCAGGAGCCCCCAGGAGCCCCAGGAGCCCCAGGAGCCCCAGGAGCCCCAGGAGCCCCAGGACTGAAGTTCTGGCTGCCGGGACCGATGCTGGAGCCACAGTTAGGACCTCCTGGACAGGGCCGGGTGTGGGAGTCGGCCCTCAGCAGCACCTCGGACTGCCGCCAGTGTTTCGCCTGGACTGCTATCAGACTCAGCACTGTGTTTATTGCCTTGCACAGCCTTCCTGGCCAAGGCGGTTTAAACAGCACGTCGCCAGCCTGGCCGAGGGAAATGGGATGACCTTGGGCTTGCCTTCACGTTTTCGACAAGCTTAAGGAAGCCGGGAAGGGAGGCGCAGAGAGGTGCAGAGGAAGAGCTCTGGGAAAGAGGGAGCTAGCAGGGAGAGGAGACGTGAGAGCCCTTCCAAAAGGAAAGAAAATTGGGCTGTCACCAAGACGCTATTATCCTGCTTCCTCCAATCTGCTTAATCCCCTGAGTGGGGAGCTGGGGGGCGGGGAGAGGAAAGCATCCAAAAAGCAGACACCCAAATCCGCATACCTCCCCGCTGAGAGAAGCAGGAGGGGGTTCCAGATGCAGGCGCAGCTGTCCCGTCCCCACCGCCTCCAGGCCCGCAGCAGCGATGATCTAATCTTGGCTGCCAAGCGCACGCTGGTACCTGGCGGCCCAACCACCCTCCCCGACCCCCACCCCCTCACCCCCGCCCCACCCCCACCCCCTGCCCCGCTGGGCCGTGAGCACCCGCTCTGGGGCAAGACTCCTCTCCGGGGCAGGGGGCTTCTCTCTGGGGCTTCCGGCCTGGGCCCCAGGATGTGAGGCTTTCGTATGTGCTGGAGGGCAGCGGCCCTGACATATTTCGCTGTCTTCAACCAAACGGAGAGGTGCAGGAGGCTGCGTATTCTCCGCCGCCATCCAAGGCGGTTTGGGGGCACAGCTGTCCTGGGGTCCCTGCAAATGTCTCAGCTTCCATACGGAGCCCGAGGGATGCTGGGGGTGGCCCACTCTGCCCGCCCGCTGCCGGCTCGAACAGGGCCTGTGCTGGCCGGCCTGGCAGCGGGCCTGCCGGGAGGAGAGGCACCAGGCCCGCCTCCAGCGCCCAGTCGGGAGTGCACGGGGCCTCACCACGACCGGCCCGGAGCCGGGCTTCTCCTGCCCCAACCTCATCCCGGGCCGTGAACAGGATTGGAGCTGAGGCTCCTCCGGAAGGTCCCACGGCCGGCGTCACCAGGGGCGGAAGGCTTGGTCTCCGCCCTCGGGGAACAGGAGGCATCTCTGTGCTCCGTTGGCCCCTCTGAAAAGCGTGGGCTCGGGGCACGGCCTCTGCTCGAGAAAACCTGATCCTGCTCCCAGTGTCACCTTGGTTCTTCACAATCCCCCCACGAGACGACGATGGTGCCCACTGGACCACGGCTTCCACCCTCAAACAGGTCAATACGCACAAGGTCCGTGCAGGTGCAGCCTTCCCGCACTGCCCACCAAGCACGCGCGAGACTGCTGATTATCACGACCACTGTTGTTTTTGTCGTTGCCGTTCCTCTCCCTTTGGGGCTCGGTCACGTGGGCGGTCGCCAGCCACCTTGCCTGAAATGCGCGGGCTTCGCTCTCACCACCTTCCTCTCTTCTCCTTTATGGCGCGTGCGTGGCACATTTGTAATGATACGTTGATGTGCCTGGTTCCCTTCTTTTGCGTGTTTCCTCCACCGGACGGGGCGCTTGGAGGGGACGCGATGGGTTCCCCCCCCCCCCCCACTGCATGTCAGGGGCCCAGCGCCACCTCAGCGAGCGTGTGCAGGAAGGAGTCAACAAATATTGAACGAAAATGGTCATGACGTGATGGAATGGCCGATCCAGTTTAGTAAGTGAGGGGGGGGGATGCCAAGCCAGTTCTGTCTCACGGCACAGTGACCCTCAGAGGGGGACCCAAGCACCTGTTCTCAAGCGGCCCCCCCGGCCGAGGGACTGGGGACCCGGAGCCACGGCTCCTCCTCAATCCTTGTCCTCAGATTTTATACCTTTGGGGGCACCTCTCCCCCATTTCCTTTGCCCCTGGTTCTCCCCCACGGAGGCCCTGGAGCCCGGGCAGATGAGTTCCAGCCCTTGTGAGGGCCTGAACTTGGAGAAGCTCGTCTGAAGTCACGGTGGACGCCCCAAGTAGGGTGTCCTACGAAGAACGACCTCCTCAGTCAACACCCCAGCAACCAAGGGCAGGGGAAATCATGCCTCAGCTTGGGAACAGTGCGGCATCTCAAGTTACACGGCCAACATGCTGAAGCTAAGGTAGATCTTGAAACATAACCAGTGAGCTGAACCCCGTGCCTTGCTCCTCTCCAGGCCTCCGGAGCCAGCCGCGTGGCTAAAGACCCCACTGACAGCCTCCGTTTTCTCAGAGCCCAACAGGCAGCCCCGTTCTCTTTGCGGACTCGCTCCAGGCGCCGTTCCCTGACGCCCAGTAGTCGCAGCTTCAGTGAAACAGGAAAAGGAAGGAGCCCGTCACATCCCAGCACAAAACAAGCAAGACTCGCTTTTCACTGAAAAGTCCTGACGGAACAGGGTAGGCGGAATATCCAGAAAACAAATAAATCACGAGTGAACGCCCGAAAGACAGGGAGCAGATGGCTGGAGATGTTTGTGCGGTTTTTACAGTAAGACTTTATTGTGGAGCTCGGGCACTTGACAGGGATCCAGAGGGTGACCTCGGGTGGAGGGTGCGTCTGGCCCAAATCCCCGAGTCTCCCCAGGAAGGGGATTGTCCCCCAAAGCCCTATGCTCCGGCCCTAAACCGGACTGAAGGATCGAGACCCCGAACGAAGCAACCACCACGCACCAGACTGTTCGTGGTGAGGAATTCGGAAGCCCCATCAAACGCAAATCTAACACCCACGGAGGAGCTTTTCCGAATGGAACTGCTCTCTCAATGTCCGGGAAGCTTGTATCAGCGAGATGGAGAGCATTAAGGTCTTAAAAGGCCACTCAGCTGGGTGCTGCTTGCACGGACCTGGCCGGGCCCCGAGAGGGGACTTTCCACGCCCTCGCAGGAGCAATTAAAAGCCCACTGCACGGGCCATTGTGTTTAATGGTTACAAAGGTGCTTGTGGCTGCTTATGGGTGTCCACCCGGTCACAAATGTCAGCTGTTCTCATCTCCGTGATTTGCATGAAATCGCTCCCGACACAAGCTGGCCTGCAATTTAGGGACGGCTCACACAGCTGGAGGGATCTCATCAAACGTGAAAATAAGCTTGCCATCACCAGGTCCCATCTACGTAGAGGTGGGGGCACAGGGGGCGCGCAGCCCCCCCCCCCCCCCCCCCCCCACCCCGTGCCTTCGGCTGCTACGCACAACGCCCAGCACACAACTGGTGATCGATAAATAACTGTCAAAGGAAGGAAGGAAACGTGGAGCCCCTTACCCCTCCCTCCCTTTGTACGATAGCTTTCTTATCCTCCAGGGCCTCTCCAAGGACACGATTCCCTGGAGCATCCCTGTCTCAGCCCCAGCTGTATCATCACAGAGCCGAACGCTGGCCCTCACCTTCACCCCGACCTCCCGAGGCAGAGCCAGACGCATCACAGGCGCTCAGTCAAGACCTGTGTCCACAGACTCTGAACAAGGAAAGAGGAGGTGTGGGCCTCTAGGCTCAGATGTTCCGTTCGACCCTGTGGAGTCCCACTCAGTAGGGGTTCTATGAAGCTGATGCAGGGGAAGGGGACTGGGGAAGGGGGGGCGGGGAGGAAGGCCGCGGAGCTCATTTGGTAGAGGAGGGAAGGCCGTGAGTTCAAAGTGGCGGGTGGGCGCACTTCACACGCTCTAGGATGGCTAGAATCAAAGAGGCAGACAATAACCAGTGCTGGCGAGGATTCGGGGAGACTGGAACGCCTAGATGTTGGCGGCGGGAAGGAAAAACAGCTGCTTCGGAAACCAGTCTGGAGGTTCCGGAGAAAGCCGAACACGGCGCCGCCCTGTGATCCGGTGATTGCGCTCACGGGTGTGTGGCCACGAGAGCTGCAAACACACGTCCGCGCAAAAACCGCACGCGAATGTTCACGACAGTGCCGCTTACCACAGCCCCAACGTGGAAACCACCCCCAAAATGTCCATCGACTCATGGTGTATCCGTACGTCGGGATATTATTCAGCCACAGAAAGGGGTGACGTTCTGAGACCTGCTAGGATGTGGATGTGCTTTGAAAACACGACACTAAGTTAAAAAAAAAAACCAACAAAGCATTAAATAAAGACCACATATAGGGGCGCCTGGGCTGCTCAGTCGGTTGAGCGTCCGACTTCGGCTCAGGTCATGATCTCACAGTTCGTGGGTTCGGGCCCTGCATTGGGCTCTGTGCTGACAGCTCGGAGCCTGGGGCCCGCTTCGGATTCTGGGTCTCCCTCTCTCTCTCTGTCCCTCCCCTGCTCGCGCTCTGTCTATGTCTCTCAAAATAAATAAATGTCAAAAAGCATATAGATAAATAAATAAAAATAAAAGACCGCGTATCGTATGACCCCGTTTGCAGCTAACATCCAGAATGCACATGTCTGCAGAGACAGAAAGCAGATCAGTGTTTGCTCAGGGGTGGAGGGGGCATGCGGGAGGAACAGGGGGTGGGTGGGTGACTGTGGGCCTTTGGGAAGTGATGAAATGTTTTAGAATTTAGGAACGTGGTGACGCTTGCACGACTCTGTAAATATGCTCAAAGCCACGTACACTTTCAATGGGTGAACAGTATGGTTTGTAAATTACATCTCAATAAAGCTGTCAAAAACAATGGATTTGGGTTCACGGCTGGCCCTGGCCACTTCCTGACTGCCTTGAGGTCTCAGGACCAGGACGCCCATCCTGTAGGTTTGCTGGGAAACGAAATGAGAAGTGACACATGTAGGCTGGGCATGGAGTGACCCCGGCTCAGCTTCCTTGGCACCCTTTTATGTAGCACTTCCTACCACCCCATGACCCGTGGGGGACAAGACAGGGGCTCCCATCTCAAACCGACCCAGGGCCGTTGATGCCCTCGGCTGCGAAGCTGCCCCACTCCTCTCAGCTCCCCGGACCTTCCAAAGGACACCAGCAGCCAGAGTGGGCGCTATGCTCGGTCGCTTCCGGCCAAATGATGCCAGGGAAGAAAGGTCAGGCGGGATTTGGTTAGCAGACCCTCCAGCCCCCCACCCCATCTGAGAGTGGAGGCAACTGTGGCCCAAGCTTCAGACATTTTCCTGTCGAGGCTGTGGCTTCCTCACCGCGTGCCAGGCTCGGCTCCACACGGTCACCTGTGCCGTGTCTCTGGCCCCACCTGGCCCAGCACCTCTAAGACCCAACATTCCCGGGGCGCCCTGCACCGGTCCCCAAGCCCCAGCAGCACCAGCCACGGGTGCACGTGCAGAGGTGGGGGGTTCCAACCGCGACCCATGGGTGTCTGTCGGGGGTCGGGTCGGTCGGTGGCAGCTGGGCCCTGGGGCCACCGTGAGCCCTCTGCCCACCTTGCCTTGCTGTTCTTGTCGGAGGAAACGCATTAAGGGAAGGAAGAGCGTGTGGACGGCTCCTGATTACCATTTCCTGCACTTCCAGCAACAGGGCCCTCGAACCCAGCCCCAGCCCTGGTGGTGTCTTTGGCCTGCGGGGCATAGGAACCGCCTGCTTCCTGCAGACAGGGGCATCCCGGGGAGGGATTCGTGTCTGCGGCTTTCTCGGGAGTCCAGAGGACACGTAGGCAGTGTCCATGACGACCAGGAAAGTGCACCGCAGCCGGCACGGGGTGGGGGTGTCGGCGGTGGGAGGGGGTCCCGCTGGGACCGCGCTCCAGCTGTGCCACGCTCCGGAAGCCAGCGGACCCCTCTGGACCTCCGTTTCCTCGTCGGCTGTTGTGAGGTCCCGGGAAGGAAAGGCGTGCAAAGCCCGGTGCCCGGCATGCAGAGGACACGGGGGCGGCTGCCACAGACATGTGGGCTGGGTGTGTCTGTATCTCCCGTGTCCACACACACTAGCTCACGTGCGGGCCCGTCCTGGGCAACCTGCGTCTAGACACTGAACCGCACGGACCCAGGGCCAGAGGGGTCGCAAAGACGGACGGGGATCTTGCCCACTTCACACATATCAGTCTCCACCTCTCCACCGGGACCCCTCAAGGCGGGGGCTGCCGTTAGCTCCATTTTCACAGGTGAGCCTACTGAGGCTCAGGAAGGTTAAGTCACTCGCCCAGAGACGCACAGCCGGTAAGTGGCGGTGAGTCACAGAAACTGCAGTCCGGCAAAAAGCAAGCCCCCCTCTGCTGTTGGGGAGCCGGGTGCTTTCGAGGGCGTCCCTTGCCCTCCCGGGGGAGGCGAGCCTGCCCACTTCTGATTGAGCTTCCAGGTGGGGGGTGCTGGGGGGCCGCAGGAGCGCACACGACACGCTGCCCTAAAGCTTGGGCACGGCCTTGCTGCTCTCAGGGTCGCACAGGCGGGAGGTGAGCGGCCCACAACGACATCCCTCCCGGGGGAGGCCAGCAGCCCGGGAGCGCGGGCAGGCTGGCGAGTGCGTGAACAGAATGTGACTGCCCGCCAGGCACCCGGGCACAGAGGGGCGGGCGGGCCAGCCTTTGAAGAAAGGGCAACCTCACGGGTGACCCCGGGGTCCCAGGGAGGCCTCCAGCCCCCTCTCCCTGCGGGCTCTCCGAGGCCCCGGTGTGTGTGCCGTCCTCTGCGGCCACCTGGATGGCTCAAGCAAGGACGTCTCGCTGTGGATACAGCACTGGCCCCTCCTGCCACTCACCCTGCCTGTCCCTTCCCCAGACGAGGTTGGGGGGGGGGGCGGGAGGGGGTCCCTGTCCTCTGCCTCCCAAGGCCCACCGTACTCTCCTTTACAGCTCCGAGCTCCTGGGAGGGCCTTGGTGCCCTTAGACTGTGAGCTCCAGGACAGAGAGCTGTGTGTCCCCGTCTCTGCTAGACTCCCAACATCCAGCACTCGTGGAAGGACGGGAGGCAAGGGGTAAGTTTCCCTTTGGGCCAAGGCAAGTGCCGAGGGCCCCCCGAGAGCACCAATCACAGAGTCCTCCCTGGAGGAGTGGCGGAGAGGCGTAGGTGGCCTGGGGTAGAGTCTCAGGGCCCACTCTCTGCCGCTCTTGCCCAACAGACCCAGACAAACCCAGTGGCCATGGCATTGCCAGCCCCTGCTACCGACACCCGGGAGACCTGGCTGGCCTTGGTGCCCTGCCACACCGGCCTCATCCTGGCATCTGTGGAAGAACAAATTCCCTGTGTCTTGGGGCCGTGCGCCATGGCAGCCGTGCGTCTGGCCCGCCCAACACCAAAGTGGGCCCCGGGCCATGGCATCTAATTTGGGGATCCTGATGTCGGTGGCGGGCCACATAATTGGCAGGAGATGGCAGCCGGGGCCCCTGAGCTACAGGACAGGTCCTGAGGCCCAGGCCTTATTCAATTTTGTCCTCTTTAATTAAAATCACCCCCTCGCCCTCCTGCAGGCCGACGGCTCAGACAAACAGAGCAGATTTCATTCCAAGGCTTTCTTTTTTTTCCCCCCTTCTCTTTCCTGACGGCATATTTCACACTTTCCTCCTGAGCACATTAGGGTCTCTCCTCCAGGAAGCCCCCGCCTACCCTTCCCTTTGTCGCCCTCTTCCTTTTTCCTTTTTATTTATTTATTTATTTAGCTAGGAAATGACCAGTGACTGCATTACCCTCAGAGGGTCGGAAGGAGAAAGAAAGCCCTGAATGTAATTAATACAACTTCATATATCTGGGGCTCCGGGAAGCCGGCACCTTCCAGACGGTGTCTCATGTTAAAGCAACAGTGAGAAAAGGGGGGGGGGGGGGGGGGGGAGAGCCTTTCCCCCCTCCACCTCCCACCCAACCCCCTACTTAAAAGTGGGGGCGGGGAAGGTTTCTGTCCACGCAGTTTCCCACAGTGATATAATGCAAGTTTCTAAAACAACACCAACGTTTACCTTGGCAGATGGCCCCGCGGAAAGAATACGCATTACCCACACAACGGAACGACTTAAAAAAGACGAGATGCCCTCCCCAAGGAAGTAGGGAGCGTGGAGTCTTTGCAAGACTATTCACGAGCTGCCAGAGCAAACACGCCTCGGGCCCTGGGGCCTCCTGTAGGGGTGCAGCTCGGAGGCAGCCCCCCTCCCCGGCGCTGGTCTGCAGGCGCCTTCTCTTGTCCATTGTTCCGGCCGCAGGTGCAGGAACCGCACGGGCCACACCGCGTGGGCATCCTCTGCCGCCCAGGGAGCCGCGGGGCAGCTCCCCAAAGAGTGTTAGTTGGCTAAGTCGTCTAGTTACCGGGGGAGAGGGACAGAGAGAGAGACAGAGAGAGAGAGAGAGAGGAGAGGGAAGGGAGGGGCGGAGGACCCCTGG